>NC_056748.1:72500509-72571444 GCF_019279795.1 Protopterus annectens | reverse complement strand
AAAAGCATTCATTGCTATATTATGTGTCATTCACATGGTGACCACAAGATGTCACTGTTCGTTCAACTTATCTAATACATGTAAAAGCCACCTTCTCAGTGAAAAGTGTTCACATAACACACCAGCATAATCAATAATACAGGACATAATCTATGCAAAAACTGTGCATATATACCTAATCACTACAACATCTAAAATTAAGGAACAAAATGAGAAAGGCAGGTATTGTCAATGTTTTAAAGGTCTATTTTTTAAAAATGTATTTTATTTATTTATTGACATTTGTTAACTGGGTTGTTCCAGCTGGGCCAAAGGCCCATTTTCAGTAGAGACCTGAGGAGAACAGCTCCAGTTACATTCAGACGACAGTTTACAGTACATAAAAAGACAGGTACACACCTTTTCTGTACAATATTGATTTGAAAAAGATTTGAAAAGAAAACCGAAAAATGCATGCATAACGCAATTATACAAGTTGACATTTTACAAAGACACATATCAACATATCAGTATGTGATTTTAAAAATGTTCAGTTATATGCATTGGTTAACTAGGTAAGTTACTATATGCTTTTTAGGTGTCAGAGGTAAGAAAAACAACAAATGGGGGTGGGGGGACTCAGGGGTGTAGCCAGGATTTTCAAATTTGTACTCACAGCTCCAGACTGCTGCCCCCTCAGAAAGCCACACCCACAGTAAAAATAACACACCAAACAGCCGATACTTTACAGCAATAATCTCCTTTATCTTTACAAGACCTGGTACCTCGGCATTTCGCCTTCAAAGGATCACAATTCAATGCAGCACAATGGCAGTTTTTTATATGCATTAATTACATCAATCAATCAATTAATTATATAATTAAATCCAAAAAAGGAGGGAAAAATTTTTTATATATATTTTTAAAGTAATTTCACAACAATTTCTAAATAAAAGTTCATATGAAATATATATACACATTTCTAACTATACCATTTATTATTTTGTTATATTAATAATATCATTTATAAAAATATAAACATATAATATAAATATCAAAAATACTTAACAATATATTAATTAATTCATCAAATACCCAATTCTAAATTAAGACCGAAAGGTTTTAAAGTATTGAACTTCAAAATCATCCTTGTTTCAAGCTCCAATAGTCTGTCACAAATATTGTCACCCCTATAACAAAAGGGCTTACCCAAAATGCTGAATTTTAGACTATCTACTTTCCCCTCATGAGCCTCAAAAAAGTGTTTAGCAACTGGACTAGATAAATTTGAATTTTTAATGTCCCTTAAATGCTCTAAGATTCTAACTCTGACCATTCTTTTCGTTTGTCCAATATACCATATATTATTACAACTACAAGTAAGTATATATACAACGCCAATAGATTTACAATTGAAATAGTGTTTGGGGTTATGGTTTGTATGAAAATGTTATATGATGTGGAAAAAGCTCACCTATAGAGTCATCCTCGCAGACTAGGTACCAAAATCTTTTGATTAAAGAAACAAATATTTCAGAGAAGGCTGTGTATCTAGTCACGAACTAGAACATCATATAACATTTTCATACAAAAAGGGAAAGAATTTAAAAGAAATATTAAATAATAACCTCTTAATAAAAAGAACTTCTTATGCTGCTAATGTGGGTTCATTTAGATGTGGTTCATGCAGTGTATGTGATAGAATAATTAATGTCAGATCTATTAATAATATTAACCATAACCCCAAACACTATTTCAATTGTAAATCTATTGGCGTTGTATATATACTTACTTGTAGTTGTAATAATATATGGTATACTGGACAAACGAAAAGAATGGTCAGAGTTAGAATCTTAGAGCATTTAAGGGACATTAAAAATTCAAATTTATCTAGTCCAGTTGCTAAACACTTTTTTGAGGCTCATGAGGGGAAAGTAGATAGTCTAAAATTCAGCATTTTGGGTAAGCCCTTTTGTTATAGGGGTGACAATATTTGTGACAGACTATTGGAGCTTGAAACAAGGATGATTTTGAAGTTCAATACTTTAAAACCTTTCGGTCTTAATTTAGAATTGGGTATTTGATGAATTAATTAATATATTGTTAAGTATTTTTGATATTTATATTATATGTTTATATTTTTATAAATGATATTATTAATATAACAAAATAATAAATGGTATAGTTAGAAATGTGTATATATATTTCATATGAACTTTTATTTAGAAATTGTTGTGAGATTACTTTAAAAATATATATAAAAAATTGTTCCCTCCTTTTTTGGATTTAATTATATAATTAATTGATTGATTGATGTAATTAATGCATATAAAAAACTGCCATTGTGCTGCATTGAATTGTGATCCTTTGAAGGCGAAATGCCGAGGTACCAGGTCTTGTAAAGATAAAGGAGATTATTGCTGTAAAGTATCGGCTGTTTGGTGTGTTATTTTTTCATTATTTTTCCTTTGCATCGTTTGGTTATACACACCCACAGTAACACTGCTGACCAAGCCACACCCCCTTCATATTGCTGATCTCTGAACAGATCACTTACAAGGATAACCACAAGGCCTTCATCAGCTTTGTTCACAACCTCAAAGGTAATACGACAGTGTGCTGAACAAATTGCAAATGGAACCACTTAAAAAGAATCAAAGGATATAGCAAACCTATTGGCTGATAAATTTAATTCCAGTTTCACCCCCTTTTTCCCCTCAATACCTCTCAGGAGACGCCTCCTACCATAACTCTTCTGACTATCACTAGTAAATAGGTCTTCAATGCACTGTCCAAGGCAAAGAACACCATCTCAATGGGCCCTGATAATATCCTGGGATACCTCCTGGATAGCATGAAACATGAGCTATCAAGCACTCTAAAATCACTGTCCAACATTAGCCTGCTAATTGGCTTCATCCTTAGTGAATGGAGGACTGCAGCAGTTAATCCTTAGCGCAAAGTTTGGCTTTCTACTGACCTGGATAACCACAGACCATAAGTCTGACTGGTCTTGTATGTAAAGCCATGGAAAGAATTATCATAGATATCATAGATATTTTAAATAAAGATATAGATAAAGATATAGGGAACGCATTTTCTTATTTACTTCTACAATGATTACAGATATTGAAATAAAATAGCACTAACACTGAGCCATTTGCTAAACAATACAGGCTCACAGTGAAAACACTTAGCATGAGCAGTAAACTTCTCTGCCCTTGAAACTCACATTCACTGAAATGGCATGAAACCCACATTAAAAGAAAATGCATCTGACAGTGGAGGATCACGTTTAGCTTTGAACTGTTTTTAAACCATGGGTTCCTTGCACACATTTATAGGGCCATGCGCACATGTATGTGTTCTTTGATTCATCTTCATTATGAATTATATTCCTTGTATAATACATCACCATTTGTTAGAATGGTGTTTTAAATTTGTACTTACGAACATTCTTCTAGAAAGCAATGAAACAATAATGATAAAACTACCCATTTCAGAAAATTTCGACCATAAAATGCCACTAAAACTTCCGTCATTACAATCCACCAATATTATTCAAAAAGCACAATCTTTGCAGAAGTAAAAGTTGTCTAGATAATTCTACATTAAAGAGATCTATAATTAATGAAGAGGTTGCTACTGGCAAACAACTTTGCATTTCAGGTGTTTCATCTACAAATTCAGTGCCCGCTGCCTTTGAAGAATTAATTGCCTATGTTACATTAAAAGATGGTAAACTGGTAATATTGCAATAGGGAATGACTGACAAACCAACAAGAAGTTCATTGTTACTAGGAATCTTATACAAAGGAGGACACATTCAGGAGTGTAGAACCCCTATACCCCCTTAAAATGCACCAAATAATACGCAATCAAAATGGCACTGCAATAGCAGCACTCCATCCAAATAGTGTGGGAGTAGAATCCACAGCCTTCTGCACCAAAGGCAATTATGCTACTAACACTGCTTTCAAATTCTACAACACAAACAGTGACGGCCATTTGATAAACAGAACAGTTAGTGGCACACTGAAAACAGACTTAGCATGAGCAACAGTAAATGTATCTTCCCTTGAAACTCACAATTCCATGAAAATGAAATGAAACTCAGTCCCTTGAAAATGCACTGAAACTCATAATACCATGAAAATGTACCGAAACCCAAACTCACAATTCCATCGGCAGTCTGGTAGTCAGGCTCTTGTCTTCATTGGAGCTCACAGTTCCTTCAGCAGTCATAGTTGGTGCGGAGAATTCAGGCTCTGTCTCCTGTAACCAAGTTACTGGGTCAAGCCTGATCAAGTTAAGTGACTAACATGCCCTCCCCTTAACTAAAGCATTACACACCATACCTTCATACCTCTCAACCTGTTAGCATAAGAAATCTGGACAAAGCCTAAAACGGGACAGATTTTAAATATTGCTCTTACAGACTTAGAAGATTACTAGAATAACAACATTTGTCTTAGCATGCATTTTCTAAAGGAAATGAAGTCCAGCTCAGCTGTATGACATTTATTTATTTAAATTTTCAGTGATTTGCCAGAAAACCACAAATATTGAGGAACAGGCCAAAAATATGAGGCAAAAATCAGGGAATTCTGTAAAAATCTGGACAGTTGAGAGGTGCGCATATCTCTCACTCTCTTAGTGCAAGAAATCTGGACAAAGCCTGAAATAATGGAGATACAATGGCCCAAAATATGGATCATGCCTTTCAACCTTTTCAAGCAAGAAATCTGGAAAAAGCCAGTAGTTATGGGGGGACAAAGGCCCAAAAATAGGAAACCTTTTTAAATATTGCCCTTACAGGCATAGAAAGTTGATATAATTCCAGGTTTTACATTAGCATGAATTTTCTAAAGCATGTGGAGTTTGAAACTCAAATGCCTGTCATTATTTTCACATTTCAGTCCTCAATGCTTAGGCAGTAATTTGCAAGAAAAGCACCAATTGTAGGCGAAATGGAACAAAAATATGAGGCAAAAATCTGGACATTCTATGAAAATCTGGACAGTTGAGAGGTATGATAGGGATATATTTTAAATATTGCTCTTTTTAACTAAGAAAGTTGCTAGAATAACAGGATTTGTGCTAGAATGTACTTTCTGTAGAATATACTAACTTCATTCTGCTGTGATTTGCCAGAAACCCACACATTTTATGAGAAACAGACCAAAACTATGAGGCTAAATCTGGACAGTTAAGAGGTATGTTAAACACACACACACACACACACACACACACACACACACACACACACACACACACACACACACACACACACACACACACACACACACACACACACACACACACACACACACACACTTTCTCACTCTTACAGAAACAAATAGAACCTTCTGAATAAATAATATAATTGTACACACACACCTACTCTCTCACACAGTAACTAACATACACATGCACTTTATCTCTCATTTAAACAGAATGGCTAGTTCAGCTTACGTGCATACATATATACACACACACACACACACACACACACACACACACACACACACACGCACACACACACACACACACACACACACACACTTTCTCACTCATACAGAAATGAACGGAACCTCTAGAAATGAATAAATAACTTAAGCGTACACACACACACACACACACACACACACACACACACACACACACACACACACACACACACACACTTTCTCACTCTTACAGAAACAAGTAGAACCTCCAGAATAAATAATATAATTGTACACACACACCTACTCTCTCACACAGTAACTAACACACACATGCACTTTATCTCTCATTTAAACAGAACGGCTAGTTCAGCTTACATGCATACATACACACACACACTTTCTGACTCATACAGAAATGAATGGAACCTCTAGAAATGAATAAATAACATAAGCGTATACACACACACAAACACACACACACACACACACACACACACACACACACCATTCATTTTACATACGTACAATCTACTGCCAATCATTAGCGGACCGGAGTTCCACTGTGGCGACCTCTAACCGGGAAAAGCCGAAAGACAAACAACAACAACCTTCTGCCTCAACGAAACGACTATTTCAAATTGCGCGCGAGTGAAAAATAAGCTTACATCAGCATTAGCGTGCGTACGATGCACACATGACCTTCCTTAAAGGATAAGATGCTGTTTTAGCTTTTTTTCCTAGATCCTAGTGCCTGCCTTGTGCTACCCCCTCCATGCAAACACCGTACTGAAATGCGTATAGTGAGTATGCCTCCCGACGTCCCTGGGGGGACTTAAGTAAGGTTATGGCAGGGACAGGTTTTGGTGTTAAGTAGATAAAGTTTGAGTTCCTTTTTAAAGTGTGATGGGTGTATAATGGAACATATGTCTAAGAGGAGTTTATTCCAGGCTTGGGCTACAGAGCATTTTTATAGAAGTTTGCCCACATTTTTTTCTTAGGTTGGTCGACAACTAGAAGTTGCTGATTAGAGGTGCGGAGGGTCCGAGATGGGGAATAGGTAGAGACAAACGAGACAGCTGGACAGGAAGATGGCCTGTATAGAATAGTGTGTATTATTTGAAATTGTGATAGCAGCAGTAGTTGTGAGAATTCAAGCCACTGTAGAGAGTTTAGGGCGCTAGGCAGTGATGTGAATTGTAAGGAGAATTAGTAATGACTCTAGCAATTTTGTGATAAGTTTGTTCAAGGTAGTGGCCTGAATATTAGTTAGAATTGAGGTAGCATAAAGAAGCGAGAGGAGGAGGAATGCCTGTAGAGAGCCTAGCATTAGAGGTTAGGAATTTTTTGTTGCAATAAAGCAAGCCTAGTTTCTGGTGTGTTTTTTTATACATTGGAGTAAGTGTAGGTTGAATTTGAGTTCATCATCTATAATGACACCTAGAAGTATTGTGTTGTTGGAGGATATGATGGCAAAAGTGGATTTATGGTGGGAAAGAGATCGGGGGAGAAGGAGCAAGAGTTTGGTCTTTTTTGGGGTAAGGATAAAAAATGGCTTTAAACTGACTCTATCATTTAAACCCCAGTTTTTGCCAGCCTGTAGTCTCATAATCCACCTCATCTTACATGTTTTTGTGTAATTCTTTACATTACCTAATCTCATATTTTTATTAACCAATTCAATAGCCAAAATTTTAAATGTATGTGTTAAGTAATTTTCAACACATCTCGCCAGGGCATTGTCATTTTCGCTGTTAATGACATATAAGTGCTCTCTTACCCATTCTCTAAGAGTACGGTTGGTCTTACCTATATAGAATACCAAACATTTAGTGCACTTTACTAAGTAAACCAGATCCCTAGAGCTGCAGTCGGTATAATGCTTAAATTCATGTCCTTTTTGTGCTGAGATGTAAAAAGCTGCTATCATTCGCCATATATTGGGAGTAGTTGCACTTTCTACAGCCAAAGGTACCTAACCTGTCAGACTGTACCCTTTTTTCAACATGATTTGCATGGCAGAAAAGTCTTCTGAAAGTACATAAGGATATGCTTAACCCCCCCACTTAGACCTGTAGTTTTGAGTAAAGAATGGATAACTGAAGCCATGTCTATTTACTTAGAAAAACAATTGAGAAGGCTAGTAAATGATGCTCCAAACATACTTGGACACTAAGCATTTTCTAGAGACTTTATCTGATTATACCTATTCTGATAGATACCGTGACACTGTGATTCATGTCACATTAGATGTTACATCACTTTTTACTGTAATACCAAATTATGTAGGAATTGACTACATGAGGCAGTTTCTTAGACAGAAGGGAATTTTGAATGAGAAGATTCTTAGGTTGTATCTATTACTTGACTTAGTTCTAAGTAACAATGTATTCCTTTTCAAGGATAAGTACTGTCTGCAGAAGAAAGGCGTCGCCATGGGTACCCCATGTGCAAATTCTTACTCAAACTTAGTTGTGGCATTTTTGGAACAGCGCTATGTAATAAACAATGATGATTTCTCCCATTATATTCCATATTACATGAGGTTCGTGGACAACATCTTTTTGTTATGGAACGGCAGAGAGTCCAGACTGATACAGTTCTTAGATTATATTAATACTACCACTTCATTTTTGAAATTTAAAGTCAAATGGTCTGCACTGGGGATAGAGTTCCTAGATGTATGGGTTTACAAAGAAGGAAAGCTTTTACAAACAGATTTTATATAGAAAATTTTGTAGAAGAAATAGTTTACTTCACCATAATAGTATGCACCTAGCACATATATATAGAAATTTGATACAGGGACAAGCCTTAAGAATATCTAGGCTGACAAGTGCAGATGTTAAGTGTGATGTAGCGATTAATGGTTTGAAGACTGAATTAATTGAGAGGGGCTACAAAGAAGATGAATGTAACAAGATACTATCTGACCATAGGGTGGTAGACAGGAATAGCAGAGGCAAACCTTATTTTAGAGATAGAAGGAATCATACAAGAGTTGATATAGAAACCACTAGAGTTAAAGCAAATAAATGTCAACTGGCTATACCCTTTTCTACAAACAACAATGACATACGACAGATTATAACCAGGAATTGGGAGATTTTGAAAAATGATGAAAAAAATGTTGAGTGTAGTGGGTAATAGACCTAGTTACTCATACAAGAATAACAAGTCATTGAAAAGACTTCTCTGCTATGAAAATCATGTTGAAAAAAGGGTACAGTCTGACAGGTTAGGCACTTTTGGCTGTAGAAAGTGCAACTACTGCCAACATATGGTAAATGATAGTAGCTTTTTATATCCCAGCACAAAAAGGACATATGAATTTAAGCATTATACCGATTGCAGCTCTAGGGATCTGGTTTATTTAGCAAAATGCACTAAATGTTTGGTATTCTATATAGGTAAGACCAACCGTACTCTTAGAGAACAAGTAAGAGAGCACTTATATGCCATTAACAGAGAAGATTACAACAATGCCCCAACGAGACATGTGTTGAATAATGACTTAACACATAAATTTACATTTTTGGCTATTGAGTTGGTTAATAAAAATATGAGATTAGGTAATGTAAAGAATTACACAGAAACACGCAAGATGAGGTGGATTATGGGACTACAGGCTGACAAAAACTGGTGTTTAAATGATAGTCAGTTTAAAGCCATTTTTAACAGATAGACTTTTAAAACATTGAGAATACCTGCCTGCTCATTTTGTTCCTTGATTATAGATGTTTTTCTGGTTAGTTATATATGCACAGTTTTTTATAGGTTACGTCCTGTATTATTGTTTATGCTGGTGTGTTATGTGAACATTTTTCACTGAGAAGGTGGCTTTTACATGTATTAGATAAGTTGAATGAACAGTGACATCTTGTGGTCAATATATGAATGACAAACAGTATAACAATGAGTGCTTTTATGTGTATATAGATGCATTAGATGCTATAAATGATTTTTAATAGACTTAAGAATATATTCCCCTCTATTATTTCCCAACAACAATTGGGCTTTATTACAAACAGGCAAACAAGTGACTACACCCTCCTTTTAGGTTCATAGGTTCATACTAGGCTATCTGCCCTAGGACATTTATAAGTCTAGCCAGAGTGTGTTTGGCTTTCGCCACCCATTTTAAATTAATTTTGCTATGCCCTTTTTCGAGGTTAGTATACTGTGCCTCTGTCTAACAATGACACAGAAGTAATCCAAAAAGTAAATGGAAATACTGGAAGTCTTCAGATGAAACACAGGTTTATTAGCTCACTCCACTTAAAAAACGCTGACAAAACGAAGATAACGAACTGGAACAAGAATACAAATATCCACAACAAGCAAAAGCATTAACGCTGTTCTTCCCATACGTTTTCGTCCTATTACAGACTTCATCAGATAACTTACTAGATTCTAGCTTCGCTTTATATATCCCTCTAGTTAATTAATTGATTCAATTTAATATAACAATTAGTCAAATTTAAAACAGAAATAGGAGGGAAAAAAAGTGAAAAAGTTGAAAGATTCAACCCCGTTTTAAAACAAACACTTTTCTCTCTATTAATTCTTATTGTGATTGTGTTAGCCACATTTATATTCACTTTAAAACCTTTGTTTAAAAAATACTGTGTAATCTTTCTGATATTAATATAATTAAACCATATAAAACATGTAAAATCTTAAGGACACATTAATAGACCACTGAACCCACAATGATAGGTGCCATCTAGTGGCAATTTGTTAAAATTGCATGTGTGAAATTAAAAATAATGTAAAACAACCTTTTATATAAATCTCTAACCTAAAAATGGACTATATAATTAGATAATAAATAATTAAAAAATGAATGAATAAATAAATAAATAAATAAATAAATAAGTGAAACCCTAATTTTCACCTTTGAAATGTTTTTCCATTTCTCACCCTAAAAAAGTAGATGTCTGGATGACTATTAAATTCATTATGATATTTAGGTATAAAATATAGAAATATAAAAATGAACTTTTTAAATAGTAATACATATGAAATTTTTTGAAAAATATATGTATATATAAAATTTATCTCAAACATAAATCCATCTCATAGCTTAGCTGCTCTTAGTTTTAAAAGTGGTGCTATACTTATATGTTCATTTAAACCTGGAAATTTATATGCTTCCAAGGACATCTGCCACCATAATTCACGGTATTCTAACCTTTCTTCCCAGGGCCCTCCACGTATATCTTTTTCTGTGTGTTCTAAGACAGTAAACTTAAAACTAGATTTCTCACAATTTTTACTGTGTTTGTATAAAGCATTTGTTTCTTTACAGTTTTTTATATCATTTAAATGTTCAAAAATTCTTCTTTTTAATTTCCTCTCAGTTTTCCCTATATAAAAAGCTTGGCATTCATTACACATACTTAAATATACCAAGCCTGAGGAGTCACAGTTATAGAAGTTCTTATCGTTAGTTATAACTTTGTTTCTACTACTTATATGAATGGTGTTGCTATTAGAGATGTTTACACATTGGGCACACCTACCACATTTATATGTGCCATTTCTTCTTCTATCCTGTGACCCCAGGATGTGTTTATTTTCTAATAAATTTTTTATACTTGAGGAATTTTTATATATTATCTTGGGCAGATCATTATTTCCTAGGTCCAAATCTGTTAATTCTGTGAATCTATCCCATTCTTTTTTAAAAATGTTTCTTATTTTATTATTAATTGTGTTATATTCCAAAATCAATGCTAGTTCAAGGTTTTCAAGCTCCTTTTCTTTACTTGTTCCTATTGGAGTGTGATTTCCCTCCACATTTTTAATTATAGGTGCAAATTTCACTTCCCTACCTAGGACTACTTCTTCTCTAATTTCCTTTATGAAATTGATTGGATAGCCCCTTTCTTTGAACATTTTTTCCAATAACTCACATTCCAAAACAAAGTCCTGGTTCTTACTGGTCATTCTACTTCCTCTCACATACTGCCCTTTAATTATATTCTTTTTTACATGTATAGGATGGGCACTATCGAAGTGGAGGAAGGAATTACAATAGGTGGCTTTCCTATATATTTTGGTTTCTAGATGCCCTTGTTCTTTATATATTTCTAAATCAAGATATTGCACCAGGTTATGTGTCACCTTGTAAGTGAACTTTAAAAAACTACAAGTGTTGTCGAGATATTTTAAAAAATCATTAAGTTTATCTCCCCCCCCCATTCCAAAAAATAATTATGTCATCCAAAAACCTACGATAGATGGTAAAAAATTGTTTATATTCACTTTCCAAAACACAATTTTCTTCCCATTTGGATAATACAACATTTGCATATGTGGGGTCGCAAGCCGCCCCCATTGCCACCCCTTTTGTTTGTCTAAAAAATTCTCCATTAAAAAACAGGAAATTGTTATTTAAAATAATCTCCATAAGCCATCTACTGACTATCTTATCATTCTGCGTTATATTATCACTTTCAAAAACTACTTCCTCAAACACATCCAAACCTAACCCATGTGGGATGGATGGGAAAAGGTCTATTACATCAATAGTAACAAAGAGGAGGTCATCCGTTTCCGTCATGTCTCTCATAGTATGTAGTAGGTCCCATGAATCTTTTAAAATATGTGTTTTATCTAGCCAGATTTTTTTAATTTTGTTATCTACGTACTTGGCTAAAGCATTAATTTTAGATCCATTGGCTGCCACTATGGGTCTTAAGGGTGGATCATTTTCATTCTTGTGAATTTTAGGGATCCCAAAGATGGCCGGAACTCTAGGTTTGTCTACCTTTAAAAAATTGTAAGTTTCCTGATTTATAAGCCCATCCACCATCATGTCATACAAATTAGTATCAATCCTATTGTAAGCGATGTTAATTTCATTTTTTGATACTGGTTCGTATTTATTTTCATCCCATAGTATTTTATACATTCTTGACTCATATTCAATACTTTCCATCATAACAATTCCTCCCCCTTTGTCGGGCTTCATAACTCTTATGTTTGTGTCCATCCTTAGATTGTTTAAAATGTCCTTTTCCTTTTGGTTTAAATTGTTGTCGTATAAAGTTCTATTGTGTTCAACTTTCCTAATTTCTTTCTCTATTATTTTTTCAAAATTCCTTATTTGAGGATGTAGGGGTGGGTTGTATGTAGACCTCCGTCTTAGGGTTAAATCATTCATTTTTCCTTGGTTCTGAAACAAAATTTTGAAATTAACCTTCCTTAGGAATATTTTTAAATCTAGAAGTGATTTCACTACATTTCCTTTGGTGGAAGGAATAAATTTCAAACCTTTCGAAAGTAAACTAAAATGCCCCTTTTCCAGTTGAATGTGGCTGAAGTTATAAATATTAAAATAATTATAAGTCCATTTATTACCTTCCTTAGATATCTCATCTCTCAAGGGGGGTGGGGGGTTGGTGGGGCTCCATGGGGAATCAATAGTAATTCCCCTCCCCCTCCCTCTCCCTCTTCTCCCCCCCTCCAAAAATTTCCTTCCCTTTCTCCATATTTATTAAAAATTCTGTCTGACCTCCTCAAAGGAGGAAATTCTTCTTCATTAAAAATATTGTCTTCTTGTGTCTCTAAATGGTCTATAGTGTCCCTACCTGGTATATTACTACCTTGATCAATACCACCTCTACCCCTGTTTCTAGGGTGTGGATTAGGATAACAAATATTACATTTATAATCATTCATGTCACGCTCCATCTTTTTATGTTTCCTTTGAATTAAATCTTCTATATTTTTATCTATGTCTTTTCTCATACTGAAATATTTAGCTTTCTCATCTTCCATAGAAAATAGCAGGTCATTAGTAATTCTTTTATCCAAAGCCTCTATCTCAAGTAATAATTCTTCTTGTACCCTGTTGTTTTCTTTAACCATCAGTCTTAACATTTCAAGCCCACTTTTGTTAAATAAGTCCAGCAATTCTAAGTGAAAATTTGACCCAGGAATAACACTGTTGGGATATTTATAAAACCGTAAACCTTTTGGTACAATTTCTTTCAAAATACATTCTCTCAAGTATGTATTTTCTACATTTAAAGCTCTATACTTGTTCATCATCTTATATAAATTGTTAACATTGTCTTTATATGTAAAGTCATTTTGGTTGCCAGCGTTATAATTCACATTTTTGTCGAATATAATTTGGCGTTTTAACCAGCCATTTAAGTCAGGACAGTTAGAAACAGTACCTTTATTTTTGTGTGAGCCTTGAGTTTGAAAGGCTCGTTTGTCTTTGATTAAAGTAGAACTAATTTCCCCTCGACCGGCTTCTTTCAGCAGACTTGGTGTGTCTGCTGCATTGAAACTGCTTTCTTCCTCACCCTCGACTGAACCGGTGCCTTTACGTGCGCCTATTGGTTCATTCTCGTTCATTTCTGTAGTTTTTCTTTTCTTTGCATACGACCCTTCGGTCCCCGAACCTCCGTTAACATTCTTCGGATTCTGCACAGCCAACAAGGAAGAAGCCACTGGTGTGAGGAGATTAATTAATTCAGTGAGCTGTCCTACCAGCTTACGTGTTAAGCCAAGATCTTCCTGTTGCCCATTAACAGGAACTTCCTGTATTTCCATGGCGCTGTCACGGACTCAAAACCAATATAAACAGAAAGCGCAAAATACACAAATAATCCAAAAAGTAAATGGAAATACTGGAAGTCTTCAGATGAAACACAGGTTTATTAGCTCACTCCACTTAAAAAACGCTGACAAAACGAAGATAACGAACTGGAGCAAGAATACAAATATCCACAACAAGCAAAAGCATTAACGCTGTTCTTCCCATACGTTTTCGTCCTATTACAGACTTCATCAGATAACTTACTAGATTCTAGCTTCGCTTTATATATCCCTCTAGTTAATTAATTGATTCAATTTAATATAACAATTAGTCAAATTTAAAACAGAAATAGGAGGGAAAAAAAGTGAAAAAGTTGAAAGATTCAACCCCGTTTTAAAACAAACACTTTTCTCTCTATTAATTCTTATTGTGATTGTGTTAGCCACATTTATATTCACTTTAAAACCTTTGTTTAAAAAAATACTGTGTAATCTTTCTGATATTAATATAATTAAACCATATAAAACATGTAAAATCCTTAAGGACACATTAATAGACCACTGAACCCACAATGATAGGTGCCATCTAGTGGCAATTTGTTAAAATTGCATGTGTGAAATTAAAAATAATGTAAAACAACCTTTTATATAAATCTCTAACCTAAAAATGGACTATATAATTAGATAATAAATAATTAAAAAATGAATGAATAAATAAATAAATAAATAAGTGAAACCCTAATTTTCACCTTTGAAATGTTTTTCCATTTCTCACCCTAAAAAAGTAGATGTCTGGATGACTATTAAATTCATTATGATATTTAGGTATAAAATATAGAAATATAAAAATGAACTTTTTAAATAGTAATACATATGAAATTTTTTGAAAAATATATGTATATATAAAATTTATCTCAAACATAAATCCATCTCATAGCTTAGCTGCTCTTAGTTTTAAAAGTGGTGCTATACTTATATGTTCATTTAAACCTGGAAATTTATATGCTTCCAAGGACATCTGCCACCATAATTCACGGTATTCTAACCTTTCTTCCCAGGGCCCTCCACGTATATCTTTTTCTGTGTGTTCTAAGACAGTAAACTTAAAACTAGATTTCTCACAATTTTTACTGTGTTTGTATAAAGCATTTGTTTCTTTACAGTTTTTTATATCATTTAAATGTTCAAAAATTCTTCTTTTTAATTTCCTCTCAGTTTTCCCTGTATAAAAAGCTTGGCATTCATTACACATACTTAAATATACCAAGCCTGAGGAGTCAGTTATAGAAGTTCTTATCGTTAGTTATAACTTTGTTTCTACTACTTATATGAATGGTGTTGCTATTAGAGATGTTTACACATTGGGCACACCTACCACATTTATATGTGCCTTTTCTTCTTCTATCCTGTGACCCCAGGGTGTGTTTATTTTCTAATAAATTTTTTATACTTGAGGAATTTTTATATATTGTCTTGGGCAGATCATTATTTCCTAGGTCCAAATCTGTTAATTCTGTGAATCTATCCCATTCTTTTTTAAAAATGTTTCTTATTTTATTATTAATTGTGTTATATTCCAAAATCAATGCTAGTTCAAGGTTTTCAAGCACCTTTTCTTTACTTGTTCCTATTGGAGTGTGATTTCCCTCCACATTTTTAATTATAGGTGCAAATTTCACTTCCCTACCTAGGACTACTTCTTCTCTAATTTCCTTTATGAAATTGATTGGATAGCCCCTTTCTTTGAACATTTTTTCCAATAACTCACATTCCAAAACAAAGTCCTGGTTCTTACTGTTCATTCTACTTCCTCTCACATACTGCCCTTTAATTATATTCTTTTTTACATGTATAGGATGGGCACTATCGAAGTGGAGGAAGGAATTACAATAGGTGGCTTTCCTATATATTTTGGTTTCTAGATGCCCTTGTTCTTTATATATTTCTAAATCAAGATATTGCACCAGGTTATGTGTCACCTTGTAAGTGAACTTTAAAAAACTACAAGTGTTGTTGAGATATTTTAAAAAATCATTAAGTTTATCTTCCCCCCCATTCCAAAAAATAATTATGTCATCCAAAAACCTACGATAGATGGTAAAAAATTGTTTATATTCACTTTCCAAAACACAATTTTCTTCCCATTTGGATAATACAACATTTGCATATGTGGGGGCGCAAGCCGCCCCCATTGCCACCCCTTTTGTTTGTCTAAAAAATTCTCCATTAAAAAACAGGAAATTGTTATTTAAAATAATCTCCATAAGCCATCTACTGACTATCTTATCATTCTGCGTTATATTATCACTTTCAAAAACTACTTCCTCAAACATATCCAAACCTAACCCATGTGGGATGGATGGGAAAAGGTCTATTACATCAATAGTAACAAAGAGGAGGTCATCCGTTTCCGTCATGTCTCTCATAGTATGTAGTAGGTCCCATGAATCTTTTAAAATATGTGTTTTATCTAGCCAGATTTTTTTAATTTTGTTATCTACTTGGCTAAAGCATTAATTTTAGATCCATTGGCTGCCACTATGGGTCTTAAGGGTGGATCATTTTCATTCTTGTGAATTTTAGGGATCCCAAAGATGGCGGAACTCTAGGTTTGTCTACCTTTAAAAATTGTAAGTTTCCTGATTTATAAGCCCATCCACCATCATGTCATACAAATTAGTATCAATCCTATTGTGCGATGTTAATTTCATTTTTGATACTGGTTCGTATTTATTTTCATCCCATAGTATTTTATACATTCTTGACTCATATTCAATACTTTCCATCATAACAATTCCTCCCCCTTTGTCGGGCTTCATAACTCTTATGTTTGTGTCCATCCTTAGATTGTTTAAAATGTCCTTTTCCTTTTGGTTTAAATTGTTGTCGTATAAAGTTCTATTGTGTTCAACTTTCCTAATTTCTTTCTCTATTATTTTTTCAAAATTCCTTATTTGAGGATGTAGGGGTGGGTTGTATGTAGACCTCCGTCTTAGGGTTAAATCATTCATTTTTCCTTGGTTCTGAAACAAAATTTTGAAATTAACCTTCCTTAGGAATATTTTTAAATCTAGAAGTGATTTCACTACATTTCCTTTGGTGGAAGGAATAAATTTCAAACCTTTTGAAAGTAAACTAAAATGCCCCTTTTCCAGTTGAATGGGGCTGAAGTTATAAATATTAAAATAATTATAAGTCCATTTATTACCTTCCTTAGATATCTCATCTCTCAAGGGGGGGTGGGGGGTTGGTGGGGCTCCATGGGGAATCAATAGTAATTCCCCCTCCCCCTCCCTCTCCCTCTTCCCCCCCCCCTCCAAAAATTTCCTTCCCTTTCTCCATATTTATTAAAAATTCTCTCTGACCTCCTCAAAGGAGGAAATTCTTCTTCATTAAAAATATTGTCTTCTTGTGTCTCTAAATGGTCTATAGTGTCCCTACCTGGTATATTACTACCTTGATCAATACCACTTTTAAGTGGAGTGAGCTAATAAACCAGTGTTTCATCTGAAGACTTCCAGTATTTCCATTTACTTTTTGGATTATTTGTGTATTTTGCGCTTTCTGTTTATCTTGGTTTTGAGTCAATGACACAGAAGTGATACCCGGGGTAAACCTACGATCTCCCATCCACTCATCAAGATTCCTCTTGAAGAGAGTCAATGAGGGACTCTGCCTAACCTGGACTGGGATTTTATTCCAGAGTTAAGGGAGCCTCTGGGTTATGAATCTGTCCCTCCAGCATGTCCTATTTATTTCAGTGCTGAGGTTCAAGTCTCTCGAGCGCGTAGCTCGATGGGATTTGGATTTTCTGAGGTGCAGCATGTCCATTAATTCCGGATTGGACAGGGCTTTATACGTCAGGCACAGATCGCCTCTGAGCAGGCGGTATGCCACTGAGTAGAGCTGGAGTTTCTTTAACCGGGCAGCATAAGGCATCTGTTTGAGCCCTTTGATCCTCTTGGTGAGGTACTTTTGGGGTCTTTCCAGTTGCTGCAGGTGTTTGGTAAGGTACATCCAAAAAGGGGCATTGTACTCAATTATGGGCCTCATGAGGGATGAGTAAAGAGGCACGATGACCTCCCCTGATCTAGATGTGAATCCCTTCATGATTAGGTGGGCTATATAAAATGTTTTTCTAACCACTTTGGCCACGTGGTTGTCAAATGAGAGATTGCTATCAACTTGGGTCCCCAGGTCCCTAATTACTACTTCTGTATTTAATGGATTACCACCTATGTGGTAATTTGTGGGCACTTTGTTTTTGCCAAAGGGGATGACTATACACTTTTTGGCGTTTAGCTTGAGGCCATGGCTCTGGCACCAGTTGTATGTTTCTATGAGGCTCTTTTGGAGGATGCTTGTGTTGGCTGGAGAGTCTATTATGGCGCCCAGTTTGCAGTCATGTGCGAACTTGGTCAGCCACAGTCCTTCCGTGTTGGCCTGTACCTCCGAGAAATATATACCGAACAAGAGAGGTCCCAGGACTGAGCCTTGTGGGATGTCACTTGTAACTGGTTTGGAGTCTGACATGGCTCCAGCGATTCTAACCATGTGGGTTCTGTCCTTGAGCCAGTTTGCAACCCATCTAGTGACATAGGGGTTTATATTTAAGCTGGTGAGCTTATCTATAATGCCCGAGTGGGGTATTGTATCGAAGGCTTTTGCGAGGTCCAGGTAGGCTATGTGGACCACCTTCCCCTCGTCAATGGCCTTGGTGACTGTTTCAAAGAAATCAACCAGATTTAAGAGGCAGGATCTGCCCTTAACAAAGCCGAACTGGGTAGGATCCAGTGTCTGTAGGTCCCCAATATCTTTATTTATGAGGTCCATGATGATCCTTTCCATAGCTTTGCAGACCAAGCTAGTCAGGCTTATGGGGTGATAGTTTCCAGGATCCGTTGAGGCACCACCTTTGTGGAGAGGGACCACTGTTGCTGTACGCCACTCTTTGGGTACATATCCTGTAGTAAGGCTGAGACTGAACAGTAGTTTTAGGTTTGGGTTTAACTATTCTTGGAGTTCATGTAGGACGCAGCCTGGGACACCGTCTGGTCCCATTGATGCTGTGTTTTTTGCTTTGGAGAGGGCAGCTCTTACCTGAGCATCTGAGATGTCGGGGGGCAGCACTCTGCTGGGATAGATATTTGCCCTTTTGGTTGGAAGGGGGGGAGAAGTTTGCGCTGAACCTGTCAGCTAGGATGTTGGCAATATCTGTGGGTTTGGTGTATTTTTTTGTCATTTTGGACTAATTCTGAGCATATCTGGGAATTCCCACCCAGGCTCCTAACATAACTAAAGAAAGCCTTGTGATTATCCTTAGTGTCCTGTGCAATTTTTCTCTCAAAGCTGGCGTTAGACAATTTTATGAGTGCCTGTAGTTTTTTGCTAATACTGATCAGAGATGCCTTCCCTTTTTGGGATTTTGCTCTAACATGTAGTAGCTTCCTCCTTCTATTGTATAGTTTGTTTATGGCTGGGGTCCACCAGACAGGACATCTGCCTTTGGAGGATTGGGTCTTGGTTTTATTTGGGATTGCATGATCCATGCATTCCTGAAGGTGTTCATAGAATGCGTTTATAAAGGATTCTGTGGTCTGGGCTGTATTTTCCACAGGCCCGGGGGCTTTGAAGGATTCCACCTCGGTTTTGAGGAGTGTAAAATTTGCTTTAGAGAAGTTTTTCACTGTGGTTTTCTGGGCAGGAGGTGGGGTCGGGTTGTGAATATCCAGTGAGATTAGTTTATGGTTTGATCTTACCAGTGAGGGATACACTTCTGGTCTGAAGCATAGAGTCCCAATGTTGGTGATGATCAGGTCCAGTATGTTTTCCCCTCTTGTGAGAGTGGTAACAAGTTGTTCCATAGCATTTGAGTTTATAAATTCTAGGAACCTTTGAGCTAGGGTGTTGGAGCTAGAGTAATTCTCCCAGTCTATGTTTGGGTAGTTGAAGTCGCCCAGTATAATGGTGTTTGGAGAGACCTTCATATTTTCCAGTGTTCTCAGGAAGGCCGAGTGGGGTTCCTGGGTTTGGGAGGGTGGTCTGTAGCAGGCTATAAACTGGAAGGCAGTTTTACCCACTGTTAGTTGCACATGGATAGTCTCTGATGCTTTGTGCTGTGCCACCAACCTGGAGGTGTGGGTATCTTTGACGAATATTGATACTCCCCCTCCTTTTGTGGTTCGGTCCAAGTTTTGGGGCCGAAAAGCATGGTATGAGGTATAACCTGGTAGTGCTGGTGTGCTCTCGGGAGCCTTGAACCAGGTTTCTGTTACTGCACAGATATTGATGTTCTCCATGCTAAGGAGAGTTTCGAGTGCATGCAATTTGAGGTTTAGACTATTGGCGTTGAGTAGCATTACTCTTAGTTTCTTATCCCTTGTGATACCTATGAAGGTGGGTTTGTCTTTTGAGCCTTGCCTAAAAAAGGCACTATGGGGGTAGCAAGAGCCTTTGCCAATATCCGAAAGCCCAGGGGTGACAGGTGCAAGCCGTTCCTAGCGAAGCATCGTGGCTTGTCGAGCATGTCATCCCAGGCTGACAGGCATTGGATCCCCTTTGAATGACACCAATACTTAAGCCAGTTGTTGAAATTGATCATCTTGTCTTCATATTGTGGCATCATTCTTGGTGAGGGTAAGATGCTACTCAAGGTCAGGGTCATACCGGCCTGGGCTACATGCTCAGAGAGCTCCTCTATGTCTCTTTTCATGTAGTCCATTGTAAGACTACTTAATAGGGATAAATGCCCCAGATATGCCCTTACAGTAGATGCAACTAAAACTTTTGATAGAGTAAACTTACACTTTCTCTTTAATATACTGCCTTAAGATGGTTTTCCTCAAGAATTCATTAAAATGATCCAGGTTCTGTATCAGAAAGCTTCTACCACTATACAGGTAAATAAACTTATAACTAACCCTATACTCTTATCCAATGGTACAAGACAAGGATGTCCTCTTTCGCCATACCTATTTAATCTTTATCTAGAACCCCTCCTTCTGTTTATTTCACAAAAATCCTTTCATCATATTCCCAGAATCCGCAATACAAATCTTACATACTCGGCCTTTGCTGATGACTTAAGTATACACTTCCAACTCCCCACTACTGACCTCCCAAAAATACTTAAAAGTTATTGATGAGTTCTCGGTAGTTTCAAATTATAATTTAAATTTAAACAAGTTACACATATTTCCCCTCAATCCTATTGGGCATAAAGAATTGTACTTTCCTATGAGTGAAATCAAAATAAACTACCAGATAAAATATCTAGGAATAATATTTACTTCAGACTTCAAAGATATTATAAACAATAACCTACTAACTACATGGACTAGTATTCAAAACAATATGGATAGATGGAAGAACATTAATATGTCTCTACTGTCAAAAGCTAGTGTTGTCAAGATGAATTTTCTACCAAGAATACTCTTTCAATTAAATGCTACCTTTTCAAATATTCCCCAAAACTTCTTCCTTGCCATGGAAAAATCTTTATCAAGATTCTTATGGTATCCCAAATCTACCAGAATTAAATATGCAAAACTTGTACTCGCCAAAGATAAGGGGGGATTGGGGTTACCTGATTTTAAGCTTTACTATAGTATAATTACTGTATACAGACTAATACAAATAATAAACTATGACTCGTATATAAATACTTGGACACCTCAGTGGACCAAAATCTGGTATGAACATTTGAAATCCCTTGGCTGTAATATCAAATCCTTACCATTCTTGAATTTAAACAAGGCTAGCATATACACGAAGAATTTACACCCACTAATTAAAAACATGATTCTTACAACACAGAAACTATTTAAATCATTGCAATTAGCTGACGCTTTTGCCCTTATACAACCGTTACACCTAAATCCTAATTTACTAATAAATAATAAACCAGTAAATCTAACAAACTACCCCCTGATAAAAGATTACACAATATGGGATATATAACCAATGGAAAGACTCTAACACGGGGCAAATAAGACTTGAACTCAAACTTCCTATGAAATATAGTATTATCCTTAACCAACTTCATCATCTTATAAATGCTAAATTCTCATAAATACACACTGACTTACAGAACATAGATTTAGTTAAATTAATACTTGAATATCTTGCGATTAAAGGGAAAATAATTTCTAGGACTTATAAAATTGTAATGAGTGCAAAACATCAGAATTCTTTATTATTTTTAAACTATTGGCAAACGAAAAATCAATCACTGACTGAAGAAAATAAGAAACTAGCCATTGAAAATACAAATTCATTCCTTTCAGGAAGCTGTTATATACACAAATTATGGTAAATAACAATCTATAATGTTAAGTTGTCATTCTCGCCTTCATTCTTGCTGGATGGGTTTGGAGCCGATCCTCGGCTCCGACTCGGCCTATACTATAGCTCGAGAGCTATTTTTACCGGCTCGAGGCAGCCCTATATCCCACAATACCATGCGCTAATTCCCTAGATCTCGTTTGCCGCTTCACTGTGAGGTTGCAGTTTTACCGGCTCAGGTCAGTAAAGAACTCTTTTGTGGAAATTCTTAGTTTTTCACCTAGTTTTTTTTTTCTATCCTTACCTTCCTACTGTAGTTTCACACTAAACCCCTTAGAAAAAGTTGTTAGTAAGCCCTTTCCCACCCCTTTTCTTAGTCAAACTTTTCAGGCCTGTAGGTCTTAGTTTTTCTATAGATTCTTTAGTGTGTGTGGTTGTGTTTGTTAGTCAGCCTCTTTCTTTAAAGGGTTGAGTGAGAGTGTGAGTGCTGACTACTAGTTGTTAGTGTCCTATCATTATGTCTAAGGACACAAAGGTTTCAGGGTTCAAGAAGTGTGACTCGTGCTGTCAGAAAATCTCTGACAGACGGTCACACTTCTTGTGTTTATTGTTTAGGACCCTTGCACCTGCAGGCCTCTTGTTCCGTTTGCCACGGTTTTAGCCCAAGAGTCCTGCAGGAGCACCGCAATAAATTGATCTTGAGGGGCTTATTAAAGCCTGAAGATTCCCCAGCTAAGTCTGGCTCGGGGAAGCCTTCCAAGCCCGCCAAACCCTCGGCTCCAGCTTCTGAGTCGACGGCTGGCGGAACCGATACTGCTTTGACATTGGCTCGAGTCGGAGCCGATGCGAGCAAGACTCCTTCCGCTCCAAAACCCTTATCGGAGCCGACAACAGCGCGCAAGCGCTCTAGGTCACCCTCCATAGAATCTGTCCATTCGGCTCCAGGATCGCCCTTACTATCGGAGTGGAGCCATAGGACTCATTCCTCCAGGTCTTCCAGGCTTTCCGACCATGACCTTGAGAGGGTGGTTAGCAGACTCCTCAAGTCTCAGGCACTGGCCCAAATGCTCCAAAGCCCATCTCACCAGACTGTGGCTCCTTCGGTACCAATTTTGATTCCTCCTCCGACTCTTCAACTGAGTTCGGAGCCGGAGTTTGTCGGAACTGGGACCTTGCCCACGTCGGAGACGATACTGCCACCTTCGGCCCCGGCATCATCGGCTCCAATCTCTTCATTGGCGCCATCCGTGGAGGGATCCGGGCACCGAGACTCCCTCGTCGGCTCCGAGGGGGCGAGTGGCATCGGACCCTTGTCCGACCCCGTTCTCCCTCTCGGAGCATCGGCGCTGGTTAGTTCGGCTCCAACATCAGCCTCGGAGCCTTCTCTGTCGGTGCCGGGAGCAGTCCTGGTATCCTCGGAACCAGGACTTTCTTCTGTGCATCATAGGGGAGCCTTTGAGGTGATGAGGTGCGTGCTAGATCCGGTGTCTGCTCCAAGGTTGGTTCCTTCAGCTCCTCCCTCTACAGTGCCTGTTACAGTCTCTGGCTATCCTCTTGCAACCGATACCAGAGATCCAAAGCTTCAGGTACCCACTTTGGGTGTCTCTTCTTCGTCCGAGGCCTCCCCTGATGCTTCAGGGGAACCCCCTAGGAAAAGAAAGTGCAAGAGGAAGCACGTAGACTCCCCTGAGTCTATCACTTCTGACACCGACTTGGATGAGTCGGAGGGTTCTCCAAGATCCCCCTCTGAGGATGTCTCATTTTCAGACATCCTAGAAATCCTGAGATAGAGGGGAAATTGGTCCACCCTCAAACCTTCCGAGGACGAGTCGGTTTACCTTGACGCTTTTGGATCTCGCCCTTCCACCTCCTGGGTGTCCCCTCCTTTCGACCCACTGATGGACATAGTGGTCAGAAAGGCATGGGCGGCTCCTGACTCGGTGGAACCTATCCCTAGGAGGCCTTCTAAATTTATTTCTGCTCCGGTAGACAAACCATTTCTGACCAAAGGTGTCTTGGTAGATGCTATGGTGGTAGCAGCCGCCACTAAGAAGGAATTAGCTGATCCTTTTGTACATGTTCATCCTCTTAATAAAGAGTCTAGGACTATGGACAGGTATGGTAAGCGGACATTTGCTTCAGCGACCTTTGCCATGCGGTCGCTGAACTATTTATGTCATTTCACCCGCCTTCAGAGAGATTTGCTCAAAGAACTGGGTGAAACCATACAGGATCCTTCTGCTGCAGGGTATCAGGACAAGATTAACTCCCAGTTGGCTATCCTGAATTCCATTGCCAACTCCTCCATGCGGCTTATCTCTTATGCAGCCGATGGAGCGAATAGGGCCGCAGGCACAGGTGTTGCGTTGAGACGTCACGCCTGGATGCGACTCTGTAATTTTGCTGATTCCTTCAAGGTGTCCTTCACCAACACCCCCTTTGATGGTTCAGAGTTGTTTGGACCTCAGGTGAAGAATACCCTCACCAGGTGCGAGCAAGATGGTAAGACTCTCTCTGCCATGGGAGTCCACTTTTCCACACCATCTAGACCATACCCTAAAGGTCAGAAGGGTGGAAAGATGTGGTTCCGCAAACCACAGGGAGTCGCTCCTGCTGCACGTGGTGAACTTCCTCCCAGAGGCAGAGGGGGGGAACAATAATAGACGCCGCCCCAGGGGCAGAGGTGGTCCACAGAACCAGGGTTCCAGGGAATCCTTCCCTGACCAACCCTTTCAGCATCCCTGAGAAGCTGCCCGACTGTCCACCTTCGGAGGCAGTCGGGGGAAGATTATCTCTGTACCCGGAAGCCTGGCAATCCCTCTCTCAAGACAAATGGGTACAGTCGATCGTATCCGAGGGTTACAAAATCCCCTTCTTTTCCCCTCCGATCCAACCACCAAGACCCCTCCCAGACGTACCACCCGGACTAAGGGGTCAGGCACAGCTAGAGATAAAAAAGCTGTTAGAAAAAAAGAGTCATCCAGGCAGTCCCAGCAGACCAGCTAGGATCCGGAATCTACTCCAGGTTCTTTTTGGTACCAAAAAAGACAGGAGACTGGAGACCCATTTTAGACCTCAGCAGACTGAACAAGTCTGTGCAGAAGACAAAATTTCGGATGGTAACGCTGCAGTCCATTCTGCCCTTCTTGGCAGAGACAACTGGATGTGCTCGTTAGACCTTCAGGACGCGTACTATCATGTAAAGATACACAGGCGCTCCAGGAGGTTCCTCCGCTTCCGGCTGGGAGCCAGTCATTAACAATTCAGAGCCCTGCCCTTTGGTCTCACCACAGCCCCCCGGGTGTTCACCAAATGTTTGGCAGTGGTCATGGCTCACCTGAGACAAAAAGGATTCCAGGTGTTTCCATATTTAGACGACTGGCTCATTACCGCTACCACCAAGCAGCATCTTATCATAGCCAGGGATTACACCATTCGCATTTGCAACAAACTAGGTATTTCCATAAATTTCGCAAAATCCTCCTTGTCGCCTTGTTAATGTATAAACTTCATAGGCGCCGTGTTAAACACCACAGAAATGTCTGCAACATTACCACCTCAGAGAGTGACAGACATACGGCGGAATGTTCAGTTACTGTTTCAGTCCAACAGAATTCAAGTCAAGTTAGTACTGAAAACATTAGGCCTCATGGCAGCGGTGATTCTCCTTCTCCCCTTAGCCCGCTTCCACATGAGAATTCTCCAGTGGATGCTTTTTTCTCAGTGGTCCTATCAACAGCTCCCAATGACTCACAACATTTTGATAACCCCAACTTGCAAAAAACACCTCTCCTGGTGGATGGTCTCCCCTCAACTTCTTCAGGGCAGACCCTTTGTTCTTCCCAGTTGCCACGGTGACAACAGATGCCTCCCTGATCGGGTGGGGGGGCACTATCAGGGCAGGACTGTCCAGGGCACATGGCAACAATTAGAATGCCACCTGCACATAAATGTCCTGGAGATGAGAGCAGTGCTTTTATCGTTGCAAGCCCTTCAGGACTCTCTTCCCATGGGGACTATAGCAGTTCAAATGGACAATATGTCTGTAGTGTGGTACATAAACAAGCAGGGCGGAAAAAAGTCCTACCCCCTATGTCGAGAAACACTCAGACTTTGGCAGTGGGCGATCTCCTCTCAACGGTTTCTGATAGCAACGCAGATCCCCGGGAGGTCCAACGTCATAGCGGACAGACTGAGCAGAACAATTCTCATGCCTCACGAGTGGTCTCTAAATCAAGCGGTAGCAGAGAGAATTTTCCAGAAGTGGGGCCAGCCTTGCTGCAACCTTTTCGCAGCACCTCAAAACAGCAAGTGCCTCGACTTCTTCACACTCTTCCCTCTACCAGGCCATCCCCCCAGAGACGCTCTTGTCCACGATTGGCCTCAGGGTCTTCTATACGCTTTTCCCCCTTTTCCATTGATTCCGCAGTTAATTCAGAAAGCAACCGCATTGAGATCCAAAATGATCCTCATTGCTCCGTACTGGCCTTGACAAGTATGGTTTCCGTTCCTGCACCGTTATCTACTGGAACAGCTCTGGCATCTGGAACCATTTCCAGACCTTTTGACCCATCTGACGGGCAAGCTGCACCAGTCTCTTCAGTCCGTCAACCTCACAGCTTGGTTGCTCCACTTCCAACTATAGCCAGGCTTCCCTTTATTTCTCTTCCTGTCCGTGATATCATTCTTGCCTCCCATAAGTCCAATACTAGGAAGACTTATGTGTGTAAATGGAAGCGTTTTTCATTCTGGGCAAAAGCTAGGTCCTCAGATCCTTTTAATGCACCAATTCATAAAGTTCTAGATTTTCTGGTGGAGCTTTTTCATTCAGGGTCGTCGTCGGCCACTATCAGAGTACAACTAGCGACCATTGCCAATTTTCATGTAGGGCTCTCGGAAACCAATATTATGTCCCATAAACTCTTTAAAGCTTTCCTCAAGGGCATCTTCTTGCTCAGACCTCCCATTAAGGATCCTCCTCCACAATGGGATCTAAATTTAGTGTTAACTTCATTAATTCTCCCTCCCTTTGAGCCTGCAGCTTCTTGTCCCCTCAAGCTTCTCTCTTGGAAAACTCTGTTTTTGGTGGCTATAACATCTGCCAGAAGGGTGTCAGAATTTCAGGCCTTGTCTGTCCATCCCCTTATTTGGTTTTTCATAAAGACAGGGTAGCTCTCAGAACAAATCCTTCCTTTCTACCAAAAGTTTCTTCTGAATCAAATCTGAACCACACTATTGACTTGCCTGTTTTCTTCCCCAATTATTCAAACAGGGCTGAACAGAAACTACATTCCTTGGATGTTCGTCATCAACTGCGGTATTATCTAGACAGGACAAAACAATTCAGAAAGTCAGAACAGCTCTTCCTCTCTTATGCTGAAGGAAAGAAAGGACTTCCAGTATCAAAGGTAATTCTTTCCAGATGGTTAGCATCCATCATTACCTTTGTCTACGAGTTGAGACACAAACAACTTCCTTCAAGACCTAAGGCTCATTCAACCAGGACACTATCAACCTCAACAGCCTTTCAAGCAAGGTTACCATTAGATGCAATTTGTGCAGCAGCTACATGGGCTTCTCAACATACTTTTATTACCCATTACAAACTTGATATAGC
Organism: Protopterus annectens; assembly: GCF_019279795.1. NCBI lineage: Eukaryota > Metazoa > Chordata > Ceratodontiformes > Protopteridae > Protopterus > Protopterus annectens. The sequence continues at coordinate 72,543,559 of NC_056748.1, read as the reverse complement.
TTCCAGAAATAGAGCTGACTTTGGTTCCACCGTACTCAGGAGTCTGTTCCATTGAGCCACCCAGGACCAAGGTGCTAGGGATGCTGTCCCATCCAGCAAGAATGAAGGCGAGAATGACAACTTAACATTAAGAAGTTATGTACCTACCATGACGTTCCATGTTAGTTGTCTTCCCGTCGCCTTCTTTCTTGCATCCCTCCCTCCTGCCCCTAGCCTGGACAGGCTTGAAGGTCTCTGAGTCCTTCTCTTTCATGATACATAGTTATTCAGGGTTACCCGTATCATGAGTATTACCAGCAGGGAGACCGTATTTTTATATAATGACTTATTTTTTGGTAACAATAAAACTATACTATGTGTTAGCTGTCAACGAGATCTGGGGAGTTAGCGCATGGTATTGTGGGATATAGGGCTGCCTGGAGCCGGTAAAATAGCTCTCGAGCTATAGTATAGGCAGTCGGAGCCGAGGATCAGTTCCGAACCCATCCAGCAAGAAAGAAGGCGAGAAGAAGACAACTAACATGGAACGTTATAGTAGGTACATAACTTCTTATTATACCTTATCTAAATTAAATAAATTCAATCCTAACTTTTCGCCTATATGTCCCCATTGTCCGGATCAAACAGCTGATATTTTACATGTCATGTGGAACTGTACTAAGATATACAACTTATGGTGTTCCTTGAGAGTAAGATTAGAGAAGATGGGATATGAAAAATCAACCCTTACTTGGGAGACAGCTATATTGTACATTAATATCAATCAACTCCCAAAAATATTAAAACATCTTTATTACGATGTGTGCCCTTATTAAATTCTTTATTACAAAGAATTGGAATGTCATGTCACCAATTACATGGAAAAATTTTAGCAATCTTGCTATCAAATATATCTCATCTCCAAGGGAGCCCGCAGGATTTTTTGCAGGGGTGCAAACCCAGAGCCCCGCCCACACACACAGCCCAACCCCAAAGCAGTCATTACAGGGTCCCATTACTTGGCTATTTCTCCCCAGTTGCAATAAACACTGTTCAAAATTCTCAGTGTGGATACTGTTTTATTCTTCACTTCTACAATGATTGCATATATCTAGATTTAATTAGGAATCTGTGATACGTTTTTTTACATACCCCATGTTACCATGTACATTGCAACTAACTCAAGGGAACTTTCAGCTGGCAGCCCTTTTGAATTCTGATTAAAAAGGCTTGGCTGTTCAGTTCTCTATACTGGAATAATTTCTCATTCATTGCTAATAATCATTTTATTTACTTGGGTGCTAACAGAGTTTTCCTTTTTCCTTTATACCTACCATAAAGACAATTTATTTGTTTTATCTCAAAATACTTCCCCTTATTTATTTATAAGTGACTTTGAACCAACTACTGGGGACTAATGTTCATTAGCTCAGTATTTCTCATGTAAGACACTAAACTGAGTCCCATGAGCTTGTTCAGATTCAACAGATTTAAACAGATTAGTTTATAACACTAGTGTTCTTTGGCTTCCAAGATTAGCTCTCAGTAACACAAGTTGCTTTTTAAATAAAAGCTGGCATTCTGTGCTCTGAATGCAAGATGCATTATAGCTGTATTTAACAAACTGTGTGCAGTCACTAAATTATGTATATCTTTTAATTAATGCTTAATCAAGCATTTCTTCATAACCCCAACATTGACACAGTTGCAAATCATCATTTCATCTTTTTAAAGATAATCCCAATAGCCCTAATATATGCACATTATTAATTCTTTTTTTCAATATTAGTTTTACTGAGTGGGCGAGGGAAATGGTTGACCCTTAGTTATATGAAACTGGGTCTGCATTATCAGTGATGTGAACAACTTCACTATATGCTTAACTAAAAGCTTCAGACCTTTTTTCTTGACACAGCCATTACAGTATCCTTCCTGTTACTGTGATAAGCAAGAGTAGCCATGCATAAGAAGTGTACATATTTATACATAGGATTATAATATATACAGATTGCATTAATTATACAGCACCACTTGTTAGACTGTTTTAAATTTATAGTTTTGAATGTTTTTCCAGCAAGCAATGAAACAAAACATATGAACCAATAATGGCAAACTGCCCAGTTCAGAACATTTCAACCATAAAAGGCCACTCAAACTTCTGTCATTACAATCCACCAATATCAGTCAATATGCACAATCTCTGCAGAAGTAAAAGTCATCTGAATAATTCCACATTAAAGAGATCTGAAACTAATGAAGTTGTTGTTGCTAGAAAATAACTTTATACTTCAGTATTTCATCTACAAATTCAATGCCTGATGCCCTTGAAGAATAAATTGCCTACGTTACATTAAAAAAAATGGTAAGCTGGTATATTGCAATAGGTTGTAAGCTGAAAAAACAAGTTCATAGTTATTAGGCATCTCATCCAAAGGAGGACATAGTCAGGACTGCAGCACTCCACCCCCCTTAAAATACAAATCTACATGCTGTGGGAGTAGAACCTATAGCCCTCTGCATCAAGATGCAAGTATGCTACTTGCTGTACTACTAATACTGCTTTAAAATTCTATACCACAATATTGATACCATTTGCTAAACAAAACAGTTGCACATTTTAAGCAGACAACATGAGGAGCAGTAAACTTCTTTTCCCTTGAAGCTCACAATTCCTTGAAAATGCACTTGAAAATAAATTCCTCCTGCTAACTCTTAACTAGGCCACTTTACTCTCTCTCACACGCCTCAACCTCTTAGTGCAAGAAATCTGGGCAAAGCCCAACATAAATAGGGGCATATTATAAATATTGCTCTCATAAACTTAGAACATTGCTAGAATAACAGGATTTATGTTAGTATGCATTTTTCTAAAGGATATGACATCTAAAACTCAACTGTCTTGTCATTATTTAGCAACTTCAATCCTTTTTAGGAGGAATATGGGGCAAAAATCTGGACATTTTGCAAAACCCTGGACAGCTGAGGGGTATGCTACCTCCTTCTTATACAGACATAAAGACATACATACACACTTGGCTATTTTGTCTTCTGCTACTGATTAAGGTTACAAGTACAACTTCAGAAGCTCCACCAGAGGTTTTCTGCAACTTAGCCCAGCAGCTTAAGCAGTGAACGGAGCAACTTAGCCCAGCAGCTTAAACAGTGAATGGAGCAACTTAGCCCAGCAGCTTAAACAGTGAACGGAGCAACTTAACCCAGCAGCTTAAACAGTGAACAGAGCAAGCCCAGCAGCAGTTTCATAACAAAAATACATGACAGTGCTGACAGTGTGACTCTGGCAGCAAGTTTCATAAATAAATGGCAGTCCTCGATGGTATACTTTTGATAACACCTGCATTAACAGTTCTCTGCAAATGTGAAGACCGTATTTTCTTTAATACGTTCCCATACATGTATACATACTTGCTTCTTTATGCTTTAGTTTTCAAACTAGCTTGCTGCACAGTGGTAAGTCTAGGCACTAAACGAAAGGGTAAAATGGTCACACAGACAAATTATTCACTAAACACAGCAAGAGACAGAACCAAGCTAGAGTTTTCACTACCTGATAAAATTCTTGTAATGCAGGCCCTTAAAATACAAGCAAATGACCCCATAAGGACCTGACGTGTTTCAGCAACACAGCTTCCGAATGCCCATGACATTTTCCTTTTTCAAAGACTTAAAAGATACTTCAAGCCAATAAAGCTAAACTCCGCTAGCTGTGGATTTGTATGGTTTACACTTCTAATTGACCTCATTGGCACAGCATAAGTAGAAAGCTTGGCTACAGTTAAAAAATACATTTTAAACCAAGCTTGACCTCATAAACATCAAGAAGCCTACAAAGTATCTCAATTAACATCCAAACCAACATGTAGAAAGATCATACAAACAACAAGGCAGTAAAAAATTACAAGAAAAACTCAACCAAACTGGAATTTCACACTCCTAAGTCTCACATCAGCTTCTCCTATCGCTAATCCTGGCATGTATTAGTTGCTACTGTCTTAGAAATGCTTCGGAACAATTCAGTCTAGAGTATAAACTAGCATTTTTATTTTTACTTATTTGTTAATTTTTGGGGGAGGAAGACTTTTTTTAATGTATGTTGACCTTAATTTCCCCACTTAACCTTTTTTGTACCATTTCTCTACAAATTAATGGCATGGTGAAATTCAGCAGTTGGTCTAAATGTTGTAGTAGTAGTTTTAACTAATTCTTACTGCCAGCAGCTAAGCAAGACCGAACTGTAAACATGCTGATGCATCCCTTTTCTAATCCACCCACTAGACAAAACTTAATATGCTTATTAATATTTTGACCAAATGCATTTCTCTTAACTATAACATAAACCAAACCACTCTTGCTTTAGGTATTTAACACAACGAAAAAGGTGGATCTAAATTTCTTTCCATTTAAAACCAGTACAGCCATGCTGGTAGGATTATAGGCATTGTATAGTCCAGGCAATGCACAAGCATTCATTCTCAGTGGTTATATAGGATTCTTCCCTGGGTTGAAGTATGTAGCTTAATAGGTTGTTTTTCTTCCTCGGACAAAATCTGACTAAGTACAGTTCCCACTTCATAACTGGAAGCATCTTCCCTGACAATAAATTCTTGACTATAATCAGGGCTGGCTAGTACAGGGGTCCTCTCAAAACCTCATTAAACTTTAGAAATGCCTACTAAAACGCTGGATACGAGGCCAACTTTTTTTCTGTTAAGGTTTTTCAGGGGAGCAGTCTTATAGCTGTGAACAGCATCCCAGTGTCTCCAGGAAAGTCCTCAATTGTTTCTTCCTAGTTGGGGTAAGCCATACTTCAGTAATTTCAACCTTGGAGGTTCTGGTCCAATCATTCTAACACCCACTCTGATACCGAGATAAGGTACCTCTGCCATACTTATCTGACAATCACTATCCTTGGGATTCAGCCCTGTCTCTTGCAGTATATCCAGCACCTCACCAGCATGCTTAACATATTCTGTCCATGAGCAGCTATAGATGGCAATGCTATCCATGTAAATAAAGGCATAATCTCATGCTCTTATTTGTATGAGCTGTATTAGCCTTTAGGAGTTAGTTGGGAGATTCTTCATTGCATAGGGCATTTTTCTGTAAACTTGTTTAATCCAAATCAGTGACGCATACTGAACTCCCCCTAATTTCAGATGTCAAAGATACCTGTCAGTAGCCATTAGAGAAGTCAATAGAGGTTTGGTATATTTATCCCCACAACCTTCTGCCTCCTGTCTGGCAGCTCTCCTATATGGTTAACATCACACACTTTTTTTAAATGGTGAAAGGACTCTCCCTGGCTGCCTGCACATTGATGTGTCTAACAAGAATAAATGCCATCAACTGCTACACAATAGAATACTATCTAGCTCTGGCTGTCCTGCCTTAAATGTGTCTTTGCTGCTCTTGTGTCAGTGGCAAGTAGTCTTGGGCTGCCACAATGAACTTCTGAAGCCCAGTATTGAAGTTCTAGATATACTTCACAACAGATTGCACTCACCCACCAAATCATCATGAATTATATCCTGAGGGATCTCACTCTGTGATCATGAGGGTGAGAAACCTGTGGACTGGTGGGCACCTTCCCTATAAAGAAAGAGAGTATGAGGCAGGTACTTGTTCCACTCCCCCGTGAACTGGTCTGCAAATGCTCTTAACATGGTCTTCAGTGTAGAGTTAAATCTTTCTATGACACCATTTGTGTGTGGATGGTAGTATATAGATTTTAAATGCATTACTCATGATGCTTCCACACACATGACAGCATGGCTGACATAACCTTGACACTATTATCTAAAATTATTTGTCTCCTTTCACCATAGTTATTAATGTATTGCCAGTGCAACATGATCCAAAATCTTGGTTAGGGAATGGCTGAATCTGGTTGATAATTACTTCAAAAGCAGATGACATGAATGAAAAAAGCTTGACTATGGCCCAGGTGACTTAAGTTCTAGGTTTGTGCACAACAGCATAGTCAGAGGGGATAGTCATGTCCATTTAATGGAAATAGGGTAGTGGACACACTCAAGGGCACATACATGTGAGTTGATATCCCTGGTGGATACCAGGGGTGCAGTCATTCCAGTCATCCTGTAGCAAGGAGTGAGGAGCAGTTCAGTGCTGATGCCCCTTTTACACTTTATCCATTGGCTGTCACTAGTGGGAGTGCACAGGGGTAGGGCATAACAAAAAAATACAGAAACATATTTTATGTGGCTGTGGGCACTGTTATGGCAAAGCAGTGAGCACACTTGAAATAAAAGAGATCACTAGGTATAAGTAGAAATGCGTATTTGTACTGAGCATCCTTCTGGATATGTGATGCAAAGCAGTGCTCTTCTAACAATGAACCTGCAGCTGCTGATCAGGATTATCCAGGTTTGATCCTTCATGATCTCCATAAGATAGTCAGCAAAGGCACAATTGTCTAAATCAAGTTATGATTCAAATGTTAAGCATGATATGAAGGGGAAGCAAGCAAAACATATAGAAAATTTGCTAAACATTTGTGACAGAGTTATACAATGGAATGCCATCATTCTGCAATAAAATATTAGTAGAGGTTTATAAATTAGATCAGAAAGTATGTAGGACTGTCACAGAAGAGGCCAAGGTCTTGTCACAAGCCCCATAATGCACTGGATCTCTTCCTCTCCACATATGTGCATGATGGGGGAAGAATGCTTGGCAAATGTGAACATTTAGTTCAGTTACGTGTGTTTAGAATCTGTGTAAGAGGCTGATGGATGACATTAATCACCACTGATGAGCTGCTAAAATGTCTGGGAACAAGACTCCTACGTGTAAGAGAGGCAGTTGCTGAGTAGCATGTGTCTGGTCTGAGTAGATGGTAGACATGTGGTATTACATGATCCTGCTCTGCTAAAATGTCTGGGAACAAGACTTCTATGTGTGTGAGAGAGGCTGTTGCAGAGTAGCATGTGACTGGTCTGAATAGATGGTAGACATGTGATATTACATGATCCTGCCAAGACTGGACAAATGCTGGTTAATTTAGTCTCTTGATAGCCAGCACTGTCCATATATATATATTTCTTCACTTTAAGTAGAAAAGAAAAAAATAAATACTAAATGTTGCAGTATGATCTTTATGGATCCAGTCAGAAATAAGTTAAAATGGTGTAGAAAAGGTATCTTGAAGGCCAATGCCTGATGACAGTATTGCATATTTCCCTTTACAGTCAGTGGTGGAGCATGCTATGAAGTCACTATATAAAGTTGCACACTTATACCATGGTGATGTCATAGTATGCTCTACCACTGTCTGTAAAGGAAATTGCTGGAAATAATCCACTGTGGTTCTCTTATCTAAACATTGCCATCTCACAATCTTCAGTAATTGCTCTTGCGTTGCATTACATTCTTCTCTTTAAAATATAGAAAAAAAGCATCCGTAAACAGCTACCTGACTATCTACTCAAATACTCATATACAGATAGATAGTGCACAGTCAACTTGGATTTAGGTCAAACCAGGGAATTAGCATAGCTCTTTTTGACATTATCAAATATATCCGCTGTCAACTCAGCTCTGGAAACTGTTGACACTATATTTCTGAATCTATCAAAAGTGTTTGATGCTGTATCATGCAACAATTTCTTATTGTCTTACAAAAGCTTTGGTCTCTCAGACTGTGCAAATAGATGGTTCACAGGTATGTAAATGACAGAACCCTAGTTGTAAAACAGAAAAGTACCACATCAGAATAATGTTCAGTTATTGTCGGAGTCCCACAAGGTTCTGTACTTAATTCATAACTATTTAATATATCTATGAATATTACATCTGATAATATCGCCAATCATACCTCTCAACCTCTTAGAGCAAGAAATCTAGACAAAGCCATAAATGAAAGTGGGACAAAGGCACAAAAATAGGGACATTTTTTAAGCATTGCTCTTCAAATTTATAAAGTAGATTGAATAACAAGTTTTGCATTAGCATGAATTTTCTGAAGGGTATGAAATCTAAAACTCAAATGCCTGTCATTATTTTCCAACTTCAATTTTTAATGATTTGTTACAAATTTGCCAGAAAAAAACACAATTTTTATGAAATAAATACCAAAAACATGAGTCAAAAATCTGAACCTTCTGCGAAAATCTGTACAGCTGAGAGGTATGTAAGCAATGCTATATAATACAATGTGCAGATTATTCCACCATCACAGTTTCCAGTGAATTCCTAAAAATTGTCAATCACCTCTTACAAAATCTTTCTGCACATTTGAATTCCAGTTAAATAGCATAACCTTCTCTTAAATACATCTGTGCCTTTCTCTCCAAAATAACAGTCTGTACTAATGTCTCCAACTACACCAAACGTGTTTCATGACTCTATCATTCCTAACAACACACGCTCAATAAATATTACCTGAATTAATGCCATACTCTTTGGGAAAGTAGACTCAAATTACATGGTCAATCCTCATCAGTTTAATTAAATTCAACACTTATAGACAAACGGCAATTAGCAAGGACAACCTCACACTAAGCAAATATGCAGGGCAAACATCTGTAACATACAAAGCAGGATTCTTTTCCTACATCCAATTTCCATGATTCCATCAATGGCCCGGCCTCCTGATTCCCTTCTGTTAAACTTTATGAATCCTACAGCATAATTGCTCCATTTGCTTCTGGACATAAATGTCAACCCCACCACTGTATTTCACTTAAATACATTTACTGGCCTGAGCTCAGCTACTTCCTTACTTCTACCCAACTCTTCATGGTCCAAAGAATATTTTACAAGCCTTAGATGAACATTCTTAGCTAATAATATCACACGAAGAACCCCTCCTTCATCACTCAGGCTACATGTCATCATGTCCACATATTAATAATCAATACGTCTGCTGAAATACAGATTAATTAATTTCAAACACAAAGTTAAAATCTTTACTTACAAGTACACGGAATACAGAGCACCCATCCCTTTCCTGTGTCACATTAAAGTAATTTTAAAATTGTAACTCCTCAGGGAACCTTACTGTGCGCGACTCTCTAGCAGGCTGGCAGCAATAATGTGATTCCCTTCCCGCGCATGTTTCTGTTTAAAATTCATGCGACGCATGCATGACTGTTGGGTCCGGACTCCTAAAACAGGTCTTTGTAGCTGAACGCACAGAAGACGAAAACAGGTCGCAAATACCTGTTGCATCTGTGCAACTGGACGGGATGCAAAGGGTGTTCTTAAAGAGGAACGCCCTTTAAAAAAAAAACTTTTTTTTTAAAATTAAAATATAATCAGCCGGTTCCAGGGGGGTGCAAGTGTACCCCTTGCATCTGCCTGTGGGCGCCCTTGCTCATCTCACAAATTAATTTATTCAAAAACAAAAAAACAAACGCTATTACCAAAAATATTGGGGTTACTTGCTAGATATAATTCTTGACAAATAAAATTTGCCTACAAATTGTCATGAATAGCTAACCTTTAAATAAGAAATGAATGTAGTATAACCAGTCTTTCTTGCATCTTCTCCCTTTTCTTAGTATATGTGTAACTAGATATTTTCCCTAAACATACAAATAAATGGTTAAATTTCTATTTTTACTTTATATATAGACTATCCCCATTCTAACTATCCCTTATAAGACCAAATGAACATAAGAATTCTCATACTTTACTTGATAATGTAGTGACTTCTTGTGTATATATTGTATATATATATATATATATGTATATATATATATATATATATATATATATATATATATATATATATATATATATATATATATATAATTTTCTCGGAACGAGATTATTGTCTGTTTTCTTTATTTAGGTATTTGTATTGTTTATTTGTGTTTTTGAGTTACCGTATTGTTATTATTTGAAAAAAGAAAATTGAAATAAAGAGATTTTGGAAAAAAAATAGATGCTATAAATGATTTTTGTATATACAAATTTAGATGTTTTTACATAAATGAGTTTTTAATATATATTTTTTCTGTAGATGTTTTCTACATTGATTATATGCTTTTTTAATGTTTTATTATATTGCTATATATACATATAGCTTCTAGGATGAATGACTGTCCTGTGTTTTAAAATTTTTGGAAGCTAGAGTGTGATTAGTAATTGGCTAGTTGACTTGTGATGCTGATATATAAAGCTGAATCATACTGTTGTTTTTTGTAAGTCTGATGAAATGTCTAGGCAGGACAAGAACGTGCTAAATGGATTAAACCACAATTTTTCTTTCCTCAAGTGGCTGTGGTGTATTTCTCTCTGTGTTGTTATACTACATTATAAGTTGGACTTGGTCTCTAGGAGTAGGGCTTCCTTTGGTTCTTCTGTGCTCTGCCATATCCTTCCATGAGGCCTCCCAGGGTTATTAGTAGCTGGGTACTCTGACCCATCCATGATCAATAATGACACGGATAGCATCAGATAAAGGGTTATATACGTACCATAACCTGGAATCTGTGCTATCCAGTGCCTTATTCATCATGTTCCCACCCTCCTTCCCCCTCCTTCTGCTGACTGGGGAGTTATGGAGGGATGTATCCCTTAGTACCTTTTCATCTTTACAGGCGGTCTTCACTGCCTCTTTTCTTGTATCCAACAAATTTGATCTAAGGGTTGTGGGTAACAAGGGATCTTGGGAAGAGGAGAAGCTTGAGATCAGGAGCCATCTTCATAGTTGCTGGCTTGGATCTGAGGTCGGATGCAAGACCTGTCCGTGATGAATAATGACACTGGATAAAACAGGGTTCCAAGTTACGGTAAGTACATAACTCTTTTTTTGTATTGTGTTCATCTTCTGCTACTCTTCCTTCTGTATCATTTACAACATCTTCCATTCCTAATAGCTGAGTTTTCTGTTGTTTTATCTCGTGTAGTTGTTCTATTTATGTACATTTTTCTTTAAAGTTATCTAGTTTATTGACCATTTTATCCATTTTTATTGAAAGCTTTTGTATGTTTGTAAGACCTGACTGTAGTTCTTTTTTTAAAGAAAAAGCCTATGAGTTAATTTTTGAATGACTCTTTCTGGAGAATAAGCAGATACCTTTTTGATAAAATAATGACAGGAATTTTGTTAGTAAATGATGTAGAGTTTAAATAATATATTTCAGTATGTTGAAAAGAAGATAATCCCACACAAATAAAAGTATTTAGGATGACATAAAATGTATAATTCCTGTCAGAAATATAATTCAAATAGCAGAGCAGAGGAAGTGTGCTGCTGACCTGTCACGATGTTGGCCACACCCCTAATGCCTTTATTTTATGCAGGATTGGTGAAAGCATATGACTGCTGCAGCTGTGTTTTGTGGGAATAACATTGAAAATCATCAAAAAACACTAGTAAATACATTTAAAGGCATGTGATATTGTAATAAAATGGGCTGTAATGCTAATCATTTTACTGCTATATCTGTGTAAGTCAATGCTTCTTATTATAGCTTCTTCCTGTATTTGTAGACTTCTCTCTATATTTCTAGGCCTGCACGATCACCCTTTCTTGTAAGATGCTGTCTAGTATACTAGTGGAGTCTTTGGAGCCTAATTGTGGGCTCCTAATATACACCTGATACAATGTTTATAAATACAGGAGCACTTTCTTTTCTCTAGACTTTTAATATATGGAATACAGCAGGACTCTTCTTTAAAGAGAAACAGCTAAAGCAATGACTATTTTTTTAAAGAAATCTGTCCCAATGAGTGATCACTTAATGTACTTCTTTAGCAAAGAACTAGAGTCAGTTATATGTAAAAAAGGAAGCTTTAGGTAGAGTTTTGCACACATGGATTTCATCGTGGAAAGCGCAGTCTTTTAGCACATTCTGTTGTTGGAGTTTGCAGCTGAATGTCAATCATAGGTTTGGGTGGGGCAGCAGGGCTGATGTCAGCATATAAATATGTCATAGAAGGTGCTGCTCTGATGTCAGACATTCTAGACTACTGAGCTGAGGATGATTGACGTCAGTTTTGACAAGACAGTAGGTCAGAAATATACAGCAAATCAGGTAAGCATATATTGGATTTTGTATTATAAACATTTACTGATAGTGCTGAATATCTTTTCTCACCAATCTGTGTTATTCTCTAAATGTGTAAAATACTGAATGAGTATTAAACATGTAGAGTATTTAAAAGTGGTCCAGAGTGCTTATTTGTTGCTGTGCTTGATATCTGTCCATATCTATAAATGTATATTTATATGGAAAGAACTTTTTACACATGGACTGAACGTGGAAGTTGCATTTAAGTTTGTTTCACCATATTTTTGTGGAATTGTGTGTGGGCTGTCTCTGCATGACAGATGAAGAGAAAGAGAAAATTAATCAAGTTGGGAAAGGAAGAGGTTAACAGAAGGGAGGGAAGGGGTACTAAGGTTAAAAAAAAGTAGTAGAAGGTGTTAAGGCCAACTCTGGTACCATTTTTTTTTCGAGTCTAGAAGAGGAGCTGCTTTTAAAAAAAGGGATAATTAGTAGGGCATATAAAATATTGTATGATAGCTATATGACTCAAGCAGAGGTGGTTAGAAAAGACGGGGAAGAGACTGGTAAAGCAATTTGTAGGTCGATATCTGTATGGCTCACAAGTGTTTGTATTTTTATACAGAAAACAAACTCTAGAGAATTTTTCCTCAGGTAGATTGCAAATGCTAGAAATGTAATGGGAAAGAGAGATGTAATTGGGAACGTGTTTATGAGAATGTAACAATTTGGCAAATAAAAAAAATCATAGAATGTAACAATTTGGCAAATTAAAAGAAAATCATTACAAAGTACTCTTGTCAAAAATATCAGGGGAGCAAATAGTTGTAACTAAGGAAATTATTCTTTTGAGGTGGGAATCTGAATTGCCTAGTTATAGTGAGGCTTTACTAAATTTAATGCTGTTGGCTGTCAACAAAATTAGAAACTGAGTCAAAATGTAAATTAACTATAATTGAAATACTGGATATTGTTAAAGAGAGAAAAGAACTGGAGGCTGGAGCTTTACGTAAAGGAGGGAGCAAATTGTATAGAAATACATGGAATTAATGGGAGTAATGCATGCAGAATAATGTTAATCAGGAATGAGGTTTAAGGGAAGGCAGGAAGTGAGTCAGTTATTTAATGTTGGACAAAATGAAGGTTGTTAAAAATAAAGAAAATATGTATGTAATGTATAATGCATGTAAATGAAAAATGTTAATAGGGATATTTTCTTTTTTATTAATGTTTGTGTGCCTGTGTCTTAATAATTAAATAAAAGTGTTTAAAAATTAAGTAGAAATTGTTTTTAATGCATATACAGACACACACACACACTCATGCGCACGCACACACACACACACACGCACACACACTCATGCGCGCGCGCACACACACACACACTCATGCGCACGCGTACAGACACACACACGTGCGCACGCACGCACACACACACGGACTCACACAAATAGGCACATATACAAACATGCACATAAAGGCCTAACGTCAGAATGTACTGAGTTTTACTGGGAGCTGTTAAACATTACAGGGGAATTTACAGTGGTATGTTACACTGCCTTTGAATTTATTAAACAAATCTCTTCAAACTTTTTGAAATCTTTTTTTTCAATTTTACACAAAGACAGTCTGAGTTATACTTAAGATTTTGGTATGGAAAGCATGGGGTCCTTAGTGCTGGTGTTAATATCAAAATATATTTCCCCACCAGCTTACTGTACCATATTACATCTGTGCATTTGCCTACATGCCATTAAAGGAGTTTCAAGAGAACTGTACTGCACCATGTGGGTATAACAATATCTTTTTTTGAAAGTTAAAACAAAAATAAATTCAACAGCATGCAGACATTTGCAAAATTAAGGCACAGTTAAAGTCTCTTGAAACTTGTTTCCCACTGGTTCATTCTTTTGAAGTGATACAAACCAGTTGTTTACAACCTGCTGTAAAATAAATGTCAGAGGTCCATTAGAAATTGTTCTATGCACCTTGTCGGTCTTAAACTAGATGAAACACCATCTGTCATACACCACTCAGTAAAACCTGAACTTCCTTTTTACTATCTCTCATAGGAAATCCCCGACAGTGTAGTTTTGTACAGGCAGAGATCCCTTTATTTTGGTTGATTTCACCCTAATTAACATCTGCCACTGACTGGCAATCCTCCCCATCACCAGATGAACTTTTTCTGTCAGTATGTGTCTATCCATTGTCCCCCTGGCTTTGTGCCAGTACCTTCCCTGTTGGTCTTTATCTGTTTTCTGTTAAACTGCCCTGCTTCCATTCCTGTACCCTCCTTCCACCCCCTCCTTTCCCTTCTACCCTTTCTGCCTTTTGCCACTCTCATTCTTCTCCTTTTGAACTACCCTGTGCTCTCATTTTCTCCTTATTTATACAAATAAAACCAGTAGCAACTTTGGTGGGAGCCACATACTACGGCTTCCAGGAATTCAGTAACTTCAGCTCTGGTAAACACCATTATTTGATGGCAGTGTTATTTATGTGAACAGATTTCTTAACTGACTGTTGTGGCACTGAATGCCTACTGTTTAACTGATAATTACTTTAGAACTGAATCACATGACTTGCCATCATTGCATTACCAATTGTGCATCCCTATTCAATCTGAAGTGCTATGAGTACCCTCAACAACCATTTCTTACTGCTGGTGTTAATGTCAGAATATAGTTCTTAATTAAAATTACATTTCAGTTTTGTATTTAAGTTACAAATAGAATTTGCAGAGAACAGTAATGTGCATGTCAGATGAGGTCCAATCATAATTTCCATTTTACGTGTATAATTGTTTATCAAATGATTTAAAATAGTTAACAAATAGACTGAATTGTCAGTGATGAAAGACAAATGCTTAATGCACTTACTGCTCATGTCCCCTGTGTCTTAATTAGAAGTTTTCCTTAACACCAGTTTTAAAGAAAACACTTTCATTTGTTATGTAGTATAACTGCACAGTGATTTTCATTGGATGCTTGGCTTCATGTAATTGATTTTGTAAATGTGACTGTTTGGCTTCATATGATTAATTTCGTAAATGAGACTGTAGGTGTTTTATCAAAAGATTTTAGAGGGGTGAAATATAGAATGAATTGTAATGGAGGTACAGTGGCAGGATATATGCAGTGGACATTCCCACTGTGATATAATGAGAAAAAAAATGCAACTATACTGTAAGACATAAAAGCTGTCCCTTCAAGATAAGCTCTGACATTCGGTGTTAACAAGTCTAAAATTGTTTGAGAGGTTTATAGGTTATTACTAAGCTTATGGCCGATAAGACTGTCAAGAAGTTTAGCCACATCACTCAGGCCTGGTGTAACATTAACAGTGATTCTTCAATACCCAGGTGAAAATGATTACAGCCAGTGTAAGAAACAGGCGGCTGGAATAATTCAGTGAAGGTTCAAGTGTCTCACTTATTTTAAAACAGTTAATCTGATTATGTCTACCGAGAAAAACCACAGGCTCTCTCTCTGACTTCACTTTTGGTTGTACAACATGCAGGACTGATGAAAGTATATGGCTGCTGCACCTGTTTTTTTTTTTTTTTTTTTTTTTTTTTTTAAAGCATAATTCTTTTATTCAGTATCCAACATATGGCATACGGTGTATGTGCAGTCCTCCTGCATGGTGCACTAGTTATGTTTGATCTGGCAGCTGTTAACTTGGAATTTAGTGACACCTTATCTGTCTTTCCAAATCAGCTTGTAAAGGCAATCCAATCCATTGCCCAAACTTGCAGTCTTAGCATGTTGTTATTCCTGTACTTGTCTGGATTTACAGATGCTGTTCCTTGTATCCCGAAAATACTGTTTACTCTGATCATTTTTCCACATACTGTCTTTGCACAGGAAAGAAGCCATAATGGCCCGCTACTCTCAACATGTTCTAAGTGACATCTATAAGCTGCATTTATCTCATTACTCAATATGTTACATGACCTTTAAACTATTCTCCACCTTATGAACTATATACATCAACTCCTTTCACCTACTTATGTCAGTTCTTAGGCAGGCCCCCTTTTATCTGTCTTCTATTGCTGTTTCACCTTTCATTCTGGGTTTCTGTTTAAGCTCTTTTAAATGCATTTTATTTTCTATAACATGGACTGTAATGCAAATCATATTACTAACAGATAAGCCTAAGTCAGTATTACTAACCACAACTTCTCACTGAAATTTCTATTAGTTGTTGTTGTGACCCCCCCCCCCCCCAATCACTGTTTTTTAAGATGACTTCCACTATATCAGTAGCATGTTTGGAGCTTTATTACAGACCCCCCCTCCCAGTTTCTTTCAAATACAGTATTTATAATACAGGATATCTCTGTCTGCCATAGGTTCATAGGTAAGAGCTAGGATAGTTGACCTTGTGGGCCATTTGAAGCCAAGCTAATTTCCCTTTTTCTGCTCAAAATAACCTATCCCATTTGGTCAGTAATTATATATTACCCCTAATAAGAATAACTGGGATTATACCATAGATAATTTGAAGGGACCCATACGTAGAATAAAGCTTTGAGGAGCTGCCTTATTGCATTAGTAGGGCAGTCCTAGGGTAAATTTTCTATTTGCAATACATAGATCTAAGTTGCAGTGGACTGTGGAGAGGGATGAACTTTGTTTTATGTTGATGGGGAGTCTGTTCCATAACAGCAGGTATATCCACCTGCGAGCTATACTTGTACATCCAAACCATTCTGCTGATGTTGCCGAACAGTTTTAGATCCATAGATCTAGAACCTACCGCTCTTCTTCTTCTGTGTTACACATTGATGTACATACATCATACAGGTTGTTAGATCATAGGCAAGATTTTTTTCCATTATTTGAAATAGGCTGGTAATATTTTATTCATTAAGCTATTTACTGTTGATTTATTTTTCCACTTTATGTTTTCTCTACTAATATAAAGGGGTTGTACTGTCTCAAGTGTATGTTCTAGGCTTGTAGACTATAATGTTCTACTTTTGCTGAGGTCTTGCTTGACACAGGCATTTGTATCATCCTGCAGGTTGACACTGCTAGTAATTTAGGCTTTTCTTCCTTTTGATAGCTTGTATACTGCACATCCTCAATGCACTAAACCAGGGACTTAGTTTATTTTCCATATCAGTCTTTCTCTGTATTTAGCCTGTATTCCATACCTGTCTTCCTCTGTATTTAGCTTTGATGTGCAATGTTGCATTATACATACATCATATCGGTTCCTATGTTTTCTGTTGGTTCAGCCGCTTATCACATCTGATATTTAATAGAAAGCAATAATATGTTGTTGTCCTATCTCGCCTTCATTCTTACCAGGATGGGTTTGGATCTGACTCCCGGATCTGACTTGGCCTTATACCCAAGCTCGAGGTCTTCCACTAGCTCGTTGCTAAACCCTATCCCAGCATACATGACGAAAGCTCCCCAGATCTCATTTGCCGCTAAACAAGATCAGGTGCTCTTTCAATTGGCTCTGGCTAAGTATATTCTCCTTATATCACTATTGTTGGAATTTGCATTTTCTTGTTATATTATTGATTTTTGAAAGTTAGTTTCTTGTGCTACTTAACTGTTTCCACTTTGTTCTGATGTTTTTTCTGCTGTGGGCCTTCGTCTTCTGATTACACCTTATTGTCCATATCCCGGCCTCTTTTTTAGCTCTGTCTTTAGTCTAAGTTAGAGGGCTATTCATTCTCTTCTTTTTCTTCTGTAGAAATTTGTAAGGTCAGTTCATTTAAGTTAGAGAGCTGCCTTACCCTTATTCCATTTAAGTTAGAGGGCTACCTCTTCCTTTCTCTCTCCTGGGCATAGCCCGTTTAAGTTAGAGGGCTGTACCCCCCCCCCCCCATCTTCCCCATCCCTTTTCAAGAGTTAACTTCTACTGTTAGCTTTTTGTTGTTTTGCTGATTAAAAAATATATATTTTCTCTAGCTTCCCTTGTTACTACTCTTTCAGTATGTCTTCTAAAGATTCAAAACCCTGTGGTTTCAAAAAATTTGAGAAATCTGGACAGAAAATGTCCTTAACTGACAGACACACAATTTTTGTGTATTGTTTAGGAGCTGTCCACTTCCAGGAGTCTTGTTCCATTTGTCATTCCTTTAATCACAGGGCTCATCTGGAGAGGAAGACCAAATTGATATTGAAAGGTCTCTTAAAAAAACCTTCTCAGAAGCAATACAAGAAGACCCGGGTTTATCAAAGTCTGGCAATCGTTTTTGATGGCTCCGATGGAGCACTAGAAGAAGAAGATCTCTTCCCAGACTTGTCAGATTTTGAAGAAGATGATTGGTCAAAGTCTCGACATTGGATCCTAAGCCTGTCGGATCTGAGAAATCCACAGCTCCAGCACCATCAGTCTCAGTGCCAGTAGAGTTTGAATTGTGGAGCCAGTCCCCTGTATTGGAGCTGTTCTCCCCTACTCTAGTCTCCAGCCCCCTCCACTCGGTCTTCCAGGACCCTATCTGATGATGACATGGATTGAGTGGTACAGTGGCTTTTAAGGACACTGGCGCTGGCCGAGCTATTATCGGATCCAACCCCGAGGGCTTCAGCTCCGAGCACATCCTCCCTTTCTGCTCCGATTCCTCCTCCAATCTGACCTCGGACTTCAGAGTTGGAATGTCCCGAGCTGTTACTAGTGGAATCATCAGACCCTAGACCCATTCACAGATCTTTGGATCCGACCATTGCGCCGATGTACTTGGCTCCATTGGAGCTCGAGGAGTCTAGGAGCTGACACTCTCCAGTTAGGTCCAAGAAGGTGAGTCAGATCAGACAGTTGTCGGATCCAGCTTTGCCTCTTGGGGCATCGGCTCAGGTGAGCTCGGCTCCTACCTCAGCCTCGGGGCCATCGTCCTTGATTCCGGGGGTTCCCTCGACTTCTTCGGATCCAAGGATTTCCTCAGATCAGGGGCAGGGGGCTTTTGAGGTGATGAGGAGAGTACTGTCTCCAAAGGCAGTTCCACTGTCATCTCCGGACATTCTTCCCCCAAAAGCACCAGTGTCTGCCTCTATACCCTTGCATCTACAGGGACGTGGAGATCCTAGGCCTCAGGATGCCCTACAGGGTACCCTCCACTCTTGTGAAACCTCTCCAGAGTACCCCTCTGAAGAAGTCCCTCGGAAGAGGTTACGTAAGAGGAAGCATTTAGACTCCCCAGAGGAGTCCATTACTTCTGATATGGACCTTGATGAAGCTGAGGGGTCCCCATGGTCGCCTCCTGATGATGTCTCCTTTGGGGACATCTTAGAAATACTTAAGCAGAGAGGCAGCTGAAAGTCCACCAACCCTTCAGCAGATGAGTCCATGTACCTGAAGGCCTTTGTATCTCACCCTTCCCCCACTTGGGTGTCACCACCTTTCGATGACTTCTGGATCTAATTTCTCAGAAGATGTGGGAGTCTCCAGATTCAGTGGAGCCTGTTCCTTGGAGGCCAAATAAGTTTATCATGTCCCCTTCAGACAAGACCTTTTTAACTAAGGGTGTCCCAGTAGATGCTATGGTGGTGGCAGCTGCCACCAAGACGGAACTCTCAGAGACATCTTCTTCTGTCCATCCACAGAACAAGGAGTCTCATAGGTTCATAGGTAAGTACTAGGCTATCTGCCGGAAAGCATTTATAAGCCTAGCCAGAATGTGTTGGCTTTCATCTCCCCCTTAGATTAGTTCCCTGTGCCTCTGTCCAGCAACAGCATGCAGTGGACAGATATGGAAAGCGTATTTTTTTCTTCAACAACGTTTGCTGTCAGATCGCTGAAATACCTGACCTGTTATACTAGATTGTAGAGAGATCTCCTGAAGGAGTTAGGAGATACTCTCCAAGGTTCAGTAGCTGAAGGGGTTTTGGAGAAAGTTTCCTCTCAGCTCTCTGCCTTAAATTCAGTTATCAACTCCTCCATGAGACTGATTTCTTATGCAGCAGATGGAGTGAGTAGAGCAGCAGTTTCAAGAATTTCCCTAAGGAGGCATTCTTGGATGCGCTTGTGTGACTTCACAGAGTCCTTTAAATCTTCGTTTGTTAACACCCCATTTGATGACTTGTCTCTGTTCAGGCCCAAAGTCAAGGACACACTAACCAGGTGTGAACAAGAAAGAAAGACTCTGTCTGCCATAGGAGCCCATTTTTTCATGCCAACCAGACCTTATCCCAAAGGTCAGAAAGGTACTGGCAAAATGTGATTCCAAAAATCCCAGAGACCTTTCCAGGACACACGTGGGGAAGTAGTACTGGAAGACGCTGACCACTCGGCAGAGGGGGTCTTCAGAATCAGGGTGACAGAGAATCTTTCTTTGGTAAACCCTTTCAGTGCTCCTGAGAAGAGGCCCATCTGTCCATCCCTGGAAGCAGTCGGGGTCTGCTTATCTTTGTGCCCACAAGCTTGGCTACAAATAACAAAAGACAAGTGGGTACAAAGCATCATATCCAGAGGTTACTCCATACCCTTTTCCTTCCCCAATTCAAACATAAAAAAGATCCCAGATGTTCCACCCAGTCAAAGGGAACGGGCAACGTTAGAAATTCAAAAGTTGCTAAACAAAAGAGTCATCCAAACAGTCTCTGCAGACCAAATAGGATCTGGAACTTACTCAGGATTCTTTTAGTTCCAAAGAAAACAGGAGACTGGAGACCAATTCTGGATCTCAGCAATCTAAACAAATCAGTAAGAAAGTCCAAGTTTTGGATGGTGGCACTGCAGTCAGTAATCCCTTTTTTGGGACAAGATGATTGGATGTGCTCGATAGACCTCCAGAATGCGTACTACCACATAAGAATGGACAGGCAATCCAGGAGACGCCTGCGCTTTCGTCTGGGAGCCAGTCACTACCAGTTTTGAGCTCTGCCGTTTGGCCTCACTACAGCCCCCAGAGTGTTCACCAAATGTATGGCAGTAGTCGCGTTCACATGAGGCTCCTAGGATTCCAGCTGTTTCCATACCGACAACGGGGCTCCAAACCACCACCACCAAACATCTACTAATAAAAGCAAGCGACACTACCTTGCAGCTCTGTTCTCACTTTGGAATCACAGTAAACTACGAGAAATCCACCTTGCTGCCATCTCAGCATGTAATATTTATAGGAGCAGAATTGGATATAGCAAGTATGATGGCCAAACTTCCTCCAGAAAGGGTTCAAGTTCTACGTTGTCAGGTTCAAAATCTTCTCACAAAGAAAGAAGCATAAGCGAGAATAGTGCTAAAAGTTTTGGGGACCATGGCAGCAGCAATAACCTTAATCCCATTAGCCCGCCTACACATGAGAATTCTCCAGTGGCTACTGTCCACTCAGTGGTTGATGCAGGAATTTCTGGTGTCCCACAAAATAATGATAACAGAGACTTGCAAAAAAGACCTTCTTTAGTGGCTTTACTTCACTCATGTGATGCTAGGCTGACCATTTGCACTTTCCCAACTACTGGCCACAGTGACCACGGATGCCTCTCAGATAGGGTGGGATTATCTGGGAAAGATGGTCCAAGGCACCTGGCAGGATCACAAGGCCGATTTGTGCATCAGTGTCCTAAACATGAGAGCAGTGCTTCTGGCGTTGCAAGCATTCTAGGACTCTCTTCCTCTGGGAACTATTGCAATACAGACAGACATGTTAGTTGTATGGTACATAAACAAACAAGGAGGAACCTGATCTTGCCCCCTTTGTCGGGAGGCCATTAGAGTATGGCAATGGGCGACCTCCTCCCAGCGCTTTCTGATAGCAACGCACATCCCAGGGAAATCCAACATGATAGCAGACAGACTCAGCAGAGTGATTCTGATGCCTCATGAGTGGTCCCTAAAACAGGAAGTAGGAGAAACGATTTTCCGCAAATGGGGCCAGCCTTGCTGTGACCTCTTTGCAACGTCCATGAATGCCAAATGCAGCAACTACTTTGCCCATATCCCCCATCCAGGGGAGTCACCAAGGGATGCATTTGTACACAATTGGCGCTCGGGTCTCCTTTACACTTTTCCTTCCTTTCCATTAACACCCAAAGTTCTTCAGAAAGCCAGTTACTTGGGAAGGAACTTGATACTCATCGCCCCATACTGGCCTCATCAAATCTGGTTCTCCTTCCTGTGGCTTCATCTTCAGGAGGAGCCTTGGATTCTGGACCCAGTTCCAGGCCTTTTGACTCATGCGTCAGGAACGCTCCAGCCTTCCCTTCAGACCCTCAAATTGATAGCTTGGTTGCTCCGATTCCGACCATAGCCAGGTTTCCTTATCTCTCTTCATCAGTTAAGTACATCTTGATTTCTTCTTATAAGGCTTCTACGAGAAAGATATATAGAAACTAATGGAAAAGATTTTCATTATGGGCTTCTCGTAACCACATTGATCCCTTTACTGCCCCAGTAAATTCCATTCTAGAATTCCTAGCAAAATTATCCAACGACGGTGCAGCTGCAGCTACTATTAGAGTTCAATTAGCACCAATATCTAGTTTTCATATAGGTGAGTCTGGCCTCAACATTATGTCTCATAAGTCATGCAAACCATTTCTTAAAGGTACTTTGTTACTACGTCCACCTATCAGAGGCCCCCGCCCGCATCATGGGACTTAAATTTTGTCCTACCTCGTTTAATTTTCTCCCCATTTGAGCCAGCATCATCTTGCAAACTCAAGTTTTTGACATGGAAAACTATTCACTTGATAGCAATTACATCTGCTAGAAGGGTGTAAGAGCTGCAAGCCTTGTTAGTAAAGCCACAGAGACAGGGTATCCTTATGAACAAACCCTTCTTTTTGCTAAAAGCATGATGTTATGTTGTCCTATCTCGCCATCATTCTTTCAATGATGGGTTTGGAGCTGATCCTCGGCTCCGACTCAGCCGAATACACAGCTGAAAGACTCAAACTTGGCTCATGGCAAGTAAGTATCCCATGATGCAGTGGTGTAACTCCCCAGATCTCGTTTGCTGCTTTACGAGGTTGGATGCGCTCTTCTTGCCCATGGCTAGGTTGTGATTTTTTTTCTACTTATTACTTTCGTTAGACCTTTTCTCTTTATGTATTATAGTGGGTGTTTTCTTCTAGCATTGTAGTTGCATAGTTAGCATTTTAGTTAGTATATCTAGATATTTATAGGTATTATTCCTATTTGGTGTTGCCTTTGGCCTTCGTTTTCATAGGCCTTGCTGTATCCCTTATAGTGGTTTTGTTATGTCTTTTTCGTATAGCTTGATAGTAGCTCATTTAAGTTAGAGAGCTCTTCGCCCATTTTAGTTAGAGGGCTTGTAGTTGGCATGTTGTTTTTTCTGGGATTTAGGGCCGTTTTAGTTAGAGGCTCTATTATCTTCCTTTGTCTATCTGTCTGCTCAGTATTTCCTGTTGTAGTTAGTTATACATTAGTAGTTTCAGTATTTAGAATTTTCTGTTGTTAGGTTGTGGTCTTTTGACATATATCATGTCCAAAGACCCAAAGGAGAGGGAACATATGCCTTCGGGCTTCAAGAAATGCCAGAAATGTTCCCAAAAGATGTCTATTACTGACGGTCATGTCATCTGTGTTTATTGGCTTGGAACTATTCATTTGCAAGAGGACTGTACATTCTGTCATTCCTTCAGTGCCAGGGTTTTACAAGAAAGGAGAAACAAACTGATCCTTAAGGGGCTCTTAAAGCCAACTTTTGAGGAAGGTATCCACAGTTCTTCTTCCTCTTCTTCTCCTTCTTTAAAAAAGGACAAACCTCAAAAGAGACAATTACCTGGTGCATCGGCTCATTCGGAGCCTTCAGTCAAGTTACCCAAAATATCTAAGGCTACTACCTTCTCTGTTCCACAGTCTTCAGAACCGTCGGAGGTTATTTTGATTGACAAGCCTGGTTCTTTGGCTCCAAAGTCTTCAGAGCCACAAGATACCTCTTCTCGAGCTGGTCTGTTTAGATTTCACTGGTCTCCCCTACACTGAGATCTCCCATTTTGCATAGGTCTCATTCTCTGTCCCTATCCTCCAGGTCCACCAGGAGCTGATCTGACGAAGACGTGGAATGGGTGGTGTGCAGACACTTGAAGTCGCCGGGGCTAACCAAATTATTTTCAGCTCTGACCCATCTGGTCCCAAAGCCTGCTATAGCCATTGTACCTACTGTTGTTCCTCCTCCGAATCAAGCTGGATCTTCATAGCCGGAGTGCTTCGGTGATCATGGAGTCGACTTCTGCTACGACACTCTCGGTGCCGTCTGGAGAGTCTGGGAGCCGGGCTTCCCCAGTCGGCCCCGAGGGAGATTCTCGGCCCAGATCTTCTTCTGCACCAAGCTTACCCCTTGGAGCGTCGGTCTGGGTGAGCTCAGCTCCTACATCGGCCTCGGGGCAGATCTCACTGGGTCTGGTGGCTGCCCCTACAGCTCCACATAAGGATACCAACACTCGTCCCCCTAAGGCAACGGCTACTGTCTCGGCACCACCCATTCCATAGGACAGCAGAATCCAGAGTTTCAGGATCCTCCACTGGGCAAACCTCTCTCTTCCGAGGCCTCCCCAGAATAACCTTCTGAGGAGCCCCCCCTCAGAAGACAACTTGTAAGAGGAAGCACGTAGACTCTCCAGATGAGTCCGTTACTTCAGACACTGACCTTGAGGAGTCTGCAGGGTCCCCATGGTCATCCTCTGATGATATCTCATTTGCAGATATTCTAGAGATCCTGAAGCAGAGAGGCGGCTGGCAGGCCTCCACCCCTTCTGATGAGGAGTCAGTGTACCTGAAGGCTTTTTGATCTCAACCTTCAGTCTCCTGGGTGTCTCCGCCTTTCGACAAGCTAATAGACTTGGTCAGTCGAAAGGCATGGGAGTCACTTGACACAATGGAACCAGTCCCTCGGAGGCCAAATAAATTCTTATCAGCTCCTTCCGGAAAGGATTTCTTCACTAAGGGGCTACCTATAGATGCTATGGTGGTGGCAGCAGCCACCAAGAAGGAACTTTCAGAAACATCCCCATCTGTCCATCCTCTGAAGAAAGACTCTCGAATGATGGACAGATATGGGAAGCGTGTCTTTTCGTCAGCAACCTTCACACTTCAATCGCTGAACTACCTCACTCAATACAGAGAGATCTCCTGAAAGAACTAGGAGATACTCTACAAGGTACATTGGATGCGGGGGTGAATGAGAAGGTCTCCTCCCAGCTATCCACCTTAAATTCCATCGTCAACTCCTCCATGAGGCTGATGTCTTACACAGCTGATGGAGCAAGCAGGGCAGCGGGTTCCAGAGTTTCCCTTAGGAGACACTCCTGAATGCGCTTGTGCAATTTTGCAGAGCCCTTTAAATCTACCTTTACTAATGCCCCTTTTGACGGTTCCTCACTTTTTGGACCCAAAGTAAAAGACAGTCTCACCCGATTCGAGCAGGAAGGAAAAACTCTCTCTGCCATTGGAGTATGTTTTTCCGTACCTTCAAGACCTTATCCTAAAGGTCAGAGAAGTGGGAAAATGTGGTTCAGAAGATCCCAGAGAGTTTTCCAGAATGCACGGGGAGAATCCTTCCTCAGGGGCAGAGAGGGAGATAACAACAGTAGATGCCGTCCTAGATGCAGAGGGGGCTCGCAAAAACAGGGCGACCGTGATTCCTTTCGCGGATGCCCCTATCAGCGCTCCTGAAAGAGGCCCAACTGCTCTGCTCTGGAGGCAGTCGGGGGATGTTTATCTATGTACCCAGAAGCCTGTCAAACTATCACAATGGACAAGTGGGTATTAAGAATAATATCCAGAGGATATTCCATTCCCTTTTCCTACTCTGTCCCACAGACCAGAACAATCCCAGATGTTCCACTCAATCTAAGGGAGCAAGCAACTATAGAAATTCAAAAGTTGCTGCACAAAAGAGTCATCCAAGAAGTTCCCGCAGAACAAATAGGATTCAGGACTTACTGAAGATTCTTTTTGGTGCCAAAAAGAACAGGGAACTGGAGACCCATATTAGACCTAAGCAATTTAAACAAATCTGTCAAGAAGTCAAAGTTCTGAATGGTCACACTGCAGTGTATACTTCCCTTTTTAAGGAAAGATAATTGGATGTGCTCGATTGACCTTCAAGATGCTAACTACCACATAAAAATGGACAGGGAACAGAGAAAGTACTTACGCTTCTGGCTGGGAGCCAGTCATTATCAGTTCTGAGCTCTGCCCTTTGGTCTCACTACAGCCCCCAGAGTGTTCACCAAATGCATGGCAGTAGTCACGGCTCACCTGAGGCATCTAGGATTCCGAGTGTTTTCCTATCTAGACGACTGGCTCCTATCTGCCACCACCAAGCATCTAGTCCAGCAAGCCAGGGATGTGACCTTGAAAATTTGTGCTCAATTGGGTATTACAGTCAACTTTCAAAAATCTGCCTTGTTGCCCTGTCAACATATCACATTTATAGGCGCAGATCTAGACACCGCTTTCTTGATCGCACATCTTCCAACAGACAGAGTTTCAGCACTCAGGCAACAGATACTTCATTTTCTTCCAAAGACCAAGGTGAAAGCAAAGATAGTTCTAAAATTATTTGGGACAATGGCTTCCACCATAACACTGGTTCCCCTTTCAGTTTCTTTTGTTCTCCCAATGGTCACTTCAAGAGCTTCCTATGTCTCACCTTATCAGGATAACGGAATCATGCAAAAACGACTTAAGATGGTGGATTCACTCCAGCCATGTGACCATAGGGAGACCCTTTGTTCCACAACAACCTTTAGCTACAGTGACCATGGATGCTTCCCATCTAGGGTGGGGGGGGGTGGGCATTATCTGGGGAGAACAGTCCAATGTATATGGCAAGAACATGAGGCTCACTTGCATATAAATGTCCTAGAGATGAGAGCAGTGCTTCTTTCGTTGCAAGCACTTCACGACTCTCTCCCTCTAGGGACAATCGCGATACAGTCTGACAATGTGTCTGTGGTTTGGTACATAAACAAGCAGGGGGAAACCAGATCTTACTTCCTTTATCACAAGACAGTGGGCAGTTTCTTCCCAGCACTTTCTAGTAGCAACGCACATTCCGGGGAAGTCCAACGTGATTCTAATGCCTCATGAGTGGTCTCTCAATAAGAACGTAGTGGAAAGGATTTTCCGAACATGGGGTCTGCCTTGCTGCGATCTTTTTGCCACTCCCATGAATGCCAAGTGCAGCAACTACTTTACCCTAATCCCCCCACCAAGGGAGACACTGAGAGATGCACTTGCTCATGATTGACCCTTGGGACTTCTGTATATTTTTCCTCCATTTCCTGCCATACCCAGAGTCATTCAGAAAGCACAGTCCTTGGGAAGCAGGTTGATTCTCATTGCTCCTTACTGGCCTCATCAAGTTTGGTTCCCCTTCCGTTGGCCTCATCTTCAGGAGAAGCCCTTGACTCTGGACCCAGTTCCAGATCTGCTGACACACATGTCAGTTGCGCTTCATCCTGCTCCACTTCTCAATTTAGTCAGGCTTCAGAATTTCACTCCAACAGTTAAACATATCTTGATGTCCTCTCATAAAGCTTCCACCAGAAAACTGTATTCTAGCAAATTGAAAAGATTTTCTCTCTAGGCTCAAAACAGAAACATTGACCCTTTTTCTGCACCTATTCACTCTATCTTGGAATTCTTGGCAGAACTCTTCCAACAGGGTTTAGCTGCAGCAGCCATCAGAGTGCAACTTGCTGCAATTTCATATTTCCACATTGGTGGTCCTACTTCGAACTTAATGTCACACAGGTTGTGTAGAGCCTTCTTGAAAGGTGCCTCCTTATTAAGACCTCCCTTTAGGAACCCCTTCCTCCTTGGGGCTTAAATTTTGTTCTGTCTCATCTAATGTTACCACCTTTTGAACCTTCTTCATCTTCAGACCTCACGTTCCTTTCCTGGAAGACCATTTTTCTGGTTGCTATAACATCTGCTAGAAGGGTATCAGAGTTGCAAGCCCTATCTATCAAGCCGCCATATCTGATAATGACATTTCATAAGGATAGGGTATCCTTACGAACTAATCCATCCTTTTTACCTAAAGTCTCTTCTTCAACTAATATAAATCAATCTATTGAGCTTCCAGTGTTTTTCCCTAATCACAGCAACAAGGCAGAATACAAATTACATCAACTGGATGTGCACAGACTACTCAGATTTTATTTGCATAGGACAAAAGATTTTAGAAAATCTAACCAGTTGTTCATATCCTTTTCAGACGCAAAAAGGGTAGGCCAGTTTCTAAAATTACCCTTTCCAACTGGTTCTCAAACTGCATTAACTTCATCTATACCTCAAGCAACAGAGATTTACAATTTAAGGTTAAGGCTCATTCCGCTAGAGCACTAGCTACGTCTTCTGCCTTTCAGACCAGAATTCCTATGGATAATATTTGTGCTGCAGCTACCTGGGCTACTCCTCATATGTTTATCACGCATTATAAAGTGGATTTGGCCTCCAGGGACAGGGCTTCCTGTGGGTCCACTGTGCTTAAAGGTATACTCTCGTGAGCCACCCAGGTGCTAGGGGCACTGTCCCATCATTGTAAGAATGAAGGCGAGATAGGACAACATAACATAAAGAAGTTATGTACTTACCATAATGTTCCATGTTTATTGTCCATCTCGCCATTCATTCTTAAGAACCCTCTTTCCTTCCCCCTTCCAAAGACTCCTGGTGGACCTGGTGGATGTCTTTGTCTTACTCCTTTCAGGAGTTTCTTGCTTCAGTTTGTTTCTCCTATTCCATTGGGGATAGTATGTATATATATATATATATATATATATATATATGGTTCATTACAATTTCTTTGGTAGTAGCAGTAAACAAGATCTGGGGAGTTACACCATTGCATCATGGGATACCTACTTGCCACGAGCCAAGTTTGAGTCTTTCAGCTGTGTATTCGGCTGAGTCGGAGCCGACGATCGGCTCCGGACCCATCATTGTAAGAATGAACGGTGAGATGGACAACAAACATGGAACGTTATGGTGAGTACATAACTTCTTTTTCAGAGTCAAATTTGTACCAACTGATAGACCCAACAGTCTTTTATCCAAATTACAGGAATATGGCAGAATACATGTTACATCAGCTGGATGTGCACAGACAGTTACCTTTCTACTTACACAGGACTAAGAGCTTCAGAAAATCTGACCAGCTGTTTATATCCTTTTCAGAATCAAAGAAGGGTACTTCAGTCGCTAAAGTGACACTATCAAAATGGCTTTCAGACTATATAACCTTAATTTATAAATCTCAGAACAGGGATCTCCCGTATAGAGTTAAAGCCCACTTTACAAGAGCCATAGCAACCTCTTCCGACTTTCTGGCAAGAGTTCCAATTGATACCGTTTGTACTCCGGCAACATAGGCAAGACCTTATACCTTTATCACTCATTACAAAGTTGATTTGGCCTCCAGGAACAGGGTTTCCTTTGGTTCCACAATTCTGAAGAATATTCTCCCTTGAGCCACCCAAGAAAAATGGTACTAGGGATGCTGTCCCGTCCTGGTAAAAATAAGATGAGATAGGGCAACAACACATAAAGAAGTTATGTACTCACCATAACATTTCATGTGTGTTGTCCATCTTCGCCTTCATTCTTACATCCCACCCTCCTTTCTCCTTCTATTTTTACTCCTGGAAGACTGAGCTGGTACAATTGGATATCATTATTCTCTGGCCTGCTTTACTGCACTCTGATTTTTTTAAGCTACCATTTATCTTTGTTAATCTTATTATAGCTGCAAACAAGATCTGGGGTGCTTTCTTAGTGCATGCTGGGATAGGGTTTAGCTACAAGCTAGTGGAAGACCTCGAGCTTGGGTATAAGACCAAGTTGGATCTGAGGGTCGGATTGGAAACCATCCTGGTAAGAGTAAAGGCAAAGATGGACAACACACATGGAATGTTATGGTGAGTACATAACTTCTTTTTTTATTTCTTATTCAATGAACTTCTGCTGCTCTCAGTCTCTTTTCTAAACTTGGGATTCAAATATTGATCTCTCATTGTGCTTTATCAGCTGCAATGTTGCATTATCTGTACATCATATGGGTTGTTACTTTTTTTGTTTGTTCAGCTGCTTATCTCATCTGGTATTTTATTTAATAGAAAGCAATGTTTTATTTCTTTTTCAATTAATTTGTGCTCTTTGATTCATTTACATTTAGGTTTCTTAATATTGATCTCTCTACATACTTTATCAGTTTTTATTAAGGAAGGATTTCACTGACGTCCTTGGATCTGGGCCTGTATCTGAAAATTTGTTATCTAGTGCGTCCTGTGATGATTTCCCTATGTATAAATCTATAATAATGACTAAAAATTAAGTTCTTTATCAGGTAGGTATGAGAAAGGTATTTATAATAAACTGTTACCCATTGTACTAACCTGCGACAGAGAATTCCTTTCATAGTGAATACTGAGATGAATATGTTTCCACGCTATGCATTACTTCGGGCAATTCATTCAGCACATGTCCCAGGACCCCAAAATTCAGACACAACTTAAGTACTACACTTTAATTCTTCTAAGCTATGCATTGTTGGGCAACACTTTATTTGGTATAGGGTATAAGAGCAGTTAGGCCGTGTGCTCTTTCTGACACAGGGATTCATATCAGCCTGCAGGTTGACAATTTTAGTAATTTACACTTTTCAAGATTTTCTTCACTGGGAAAGGTTGCATGCTGCACATGCTCAATGCAAAACAACAGGGACTTTGTACAACAGAGGAAAACGGGTATGGAAAACAGTGTTGCAGTATTCATACATCCTTTTGATTGTTGCCTTTTCTGTTGGTTCAGCGGCTTATTGCATCTGGTATTTAATAGAAAGGAATGTTTTGTTTCTTATTTGATGAACTTGTGTTCCTCTCAGTCTCTTTTTCTAAATTTAGGGTTCTGGCTTGTTTTCCATACTCGTCTTCCTCTGTTATGCAATGTTCAATTACCCATACAACCTACTGATTGTTGCCTTTTCTGTTGGCTCACCTGCTTATCACATCTGTTATTTAATTGAATAGAAAGTAATGTGTTAGTCCTTATTCTATGAAGTTGTGCGCCTCTCTGACTCTTTAAATTTAGATTACTTAACATTGATCTCTTTGTATGCTTTAACGGCTATTATAGTAGGAAGGATTTCACTGACGTCTTGGAAAGGATTTCACTGACGTCTTGGAGTCTGGGCCAGTATCTGTAACTGTTTATTTCATCTGGTGCCTCCTGTGATGAATTTCCTATCTGTAATGATGGCTAAAAAGTATGTTCTGTATCAGGTAGCTATGAGAAAGGTATAT
Source organism: Protopterus annectens (assembly GCF_019279795.1). Classification (NCBI taxonomy): domain Eukaryota; kingdom Metazoa; phylum Chordata; order Ceratodontiformes; family Protopteridae; genus Protopterus; species Protopterus annectens. The sequence goes on along the minus strand of NC_056748.1, from coordinate 72,512,340 downwards.
GTAATTAACTGTTGCTCATTGTACAAACTTCTGAAAGAGAATTCCTTCCATAGTGAATGTTGACATGAACATATGTTTCCACGCTGTGCATTACTTCAGTCGGTTCATTAAACAGATGTCACTGAAGAGCAAAACTCAGGCTTAAGGTAAGGCCTGCACTTTAATTTTTCTTAGCTCTGCATTGCTGAGCAACAGTTTAGTTTGTATATGGTATAAATGCTGTTAGGCCTTCTTTTGTTCCAGATCTTAGGCAAGATAATTTCCCTTATTTGAATTAGGCTGGTAATATTGCATTTATTAATCAATTTGTTATTGAGTTCTTAACTCACTCTCTTTTTGTCTTCTAATATTAAGGGGGTTGTGCTGTCAGAAGTGTATCTGCTAAGCTAAGTTTGTAGACTGTAATGTCATACCTTTGGTGAAGTTTTGGAATCTATGGGTTTTCTGAATCACTAATTACGTATGGCATGTTTCTCCATGTAGAGATGTGTAGATCCTAGCTTCTCAAGTACCAGAAGAGGTCACAATCCAGCAAGTATGCATAACAATAACTTCCACAGACTGCTTGACATAAGCATGTGTGTCAACCTGCATGTTGACAATTTCAGGGATTTAGGCTTTTCAGGATTTTCTTCTGTCTGATTGGTTGCATTCTGCATTGCTCAATGCATCAAAACAGGGATTTAGTCTTTTTTCCATACCTGTTTTTTTCTCTATTTAGCTTTGATGTGCAATGTTGCATTATCCACACATCACATCTATTCTTACCTTTTCTACTGGTTCAGCTGCTTATACATACATACAAATGTTTTAAGCATGGGCATTAAAGCCCTTCTAGCTTGCCAATATGCCAAAACACTTGTTCCCTTAATAAATGTCCAGGCTGTTCTTAAAAATATCTAAACTAGTACTTGCTTTAATGTAATTTGGTAGTCTATTCCAAGCATTAGCTACTCTGTCCTAGAACCAATTAGTACACTTCTCATTCCTACAGGATCTTCTACATAGGTCATCTGACGATTCTCTAGTACTTTTTGATAACCCCAAACATTCCCAGAGGTAGTTGTCCCTAAATGCCCTATATACCTGAATAAGATCTCCTCTTAAATATCGTAAGAGACACTGTACAAGTTCAGATATTTTAGTCTTTCATAATAACTTAGATTTTCACATCCATGGATGCCCTTAGTATATTTCTGCTGTACTCTTTCCAGTTTATTCATGCTTGTTTTCCCATAGGGTTTCCATATTGTTATTCCATACTCACGTTTGGGTCTAATGTAACTAACAAACAATGACTTCGTTATGTTTGATTTCCTAGACTTTATAAATCTTTTTCTACAACCTATAGTTCTATAACTATCATCAGCCAATTGGTTGATATGATTAGAAAAACTCATAGCTGAATCTACCCATATACCCAGGTCCTTTAATGAGTCTACAGTTTCTTTCATTGTGTGCTGTATTAAATATTCACCTTTCAGTTTATGTCTCCAAAATCTCATATGCTTAGTTTTTGATGTATTTATCAACATATTATTCTCCTGTGCCCAAATGGTCAATTTAGTCAAATTATTTTGCAGACATGCCTTATCTGTAATACTTGTAACTAGTTTACCCAATTTCAGGTCATCAGCATATAGACTGTAGGACACCTCAGATGAAAAAGTAAGGTCTGAAAGATACAATCTAAACAAGTAAGGGCCTAGTACAGAGCCCTGTGGGACACCTTGACTGTAACCAAGGATTTCACCTGTCCAGTTGGTGTGTGATACTTGCCATGTCCTATTTGTAAGCCGTGCAGCTGTCCATCATATCAACAGTACATCAATACCTAGCTGTACTAATTTATTGATCAGTGTTTTGCGCATGACCCTGTCAAATGCTGAAGTTAAATCTATATAAATCACATCACAGCACAATTTTTCTTTCATAGCTGTTATTATATTGTTATAGAACATCATGTTACAGGTGGTAATAGATCTATTTTCAACATATGCATGCTGATATATGGTTTCAAGTCCCAACCTATCCAGTTCTGACAATAACTTATCCAGTATTACCTTCCCCATTATTTTTCCACAACATGAAAGTAGACTTAAGGATCTTTATGATTCTGGGTTTGTCCTACTCCCCTTTCCCTTAAAGACAGGTTTAATAAGTGCATGTCACCAATCTTGAAGAATCTCCCCATATTTATATGACCTAGTGAATAATAGCTGTAATGGCAGTGTAAGTTCTTGCTTAAGTGTTCTCAGGTCATTGTTAATTTTTCCATCTCCTCCCTGCGCTTTGTTTGGATACAGTTTGCACAGTTCTTTTTCAATATAATCTAATTTGATTCCAGTATCTGGGGTTACCTGGATGTCACTAGGACAACTTACCACCCCTTTTGTGGAGCCAAACTGTTTTGCATAAGATTTTGTAAATATATCTATAATCTGTTGTGTCTGAGAATAAATTTTAGAATCTGCACACAGTTTATCAATTTGTGTATCTTTACTCCTTCCACATCTTATGTATCTATAAAAAGGTTTGCTATTATGCTCAATATCTGTATAAATTTTCTTCATATTTTTCTTGATCTTGTCTAACACTATGCTTAATCGTTTTGTCCAGCTCGTTTATTTCAGTTTTCAAAGTTGTAGTTCGACCTCTCTTCCATTTCTTATATTTTTTGTCTCTCACCTTAATCAGGTATTTTGTTCTTATGGAAATATACCCCCCTGATGTTGTGTGCCTAGATTGTGATGTTAAACTTTTTTTTTTTTACTTTTTGCACTCAAACAATTTCTCTTTCAAAACTTTCCACATTCCATCTGCAGTTTTTCCACTGAACACCTCACTGCAGTTAGTTTTATATAGTAAATGTTTTGCTTCCCTATAATCTGTAATTAACCTTCTGTGCATTGGCTTAGATTTCAGTTTGGCAGAATTATCTAGCAACAAAGTAACCTTTATGACCCCATGATCGCTGCACATCAATGGTGGTTAAACTTGACTTGAAGTTACAGTCATTTCTTTGGGAACACAAACAATATCTAGTATATTCTGTCCCCTGGTAGTTTCTTTTACAATCTGAAGCATTTGTTGTTCCTGAATATACTCTGTGAATAATTTCTTTACTAACGTTGTTGAATCAATATTATTCCAGTCTGTTTCTGATAAAGTTAAGTCCCCAGCTAATATTATTCTTCCCTCCTGTGTTTCATGTAAGAAATATATGAATTCATCTAGGTCATCTGCACTTGACTTTGGTGGTCTGTACACTACAATTGTTATATGTTCCAGGGTTGTCTTTATTGTCACAGTTACACAGTCTATAGTATTGGTGTTATCATTGAACATGTAATAATCTCAAGTCTCATAGCTATCTTTAATCCCTATCATAACACCTCCACCTGATTTTTTTGTTAGAATGTATGTTACAGTAAGAACATTTATACCCTGACAGAACTGGTTTCCAGTCATTGTTCTTTAACCATGTCTCACAAACTATAACAACATCAATCTTGTGGGAACGTAGCAAATTTTCTAATAAAAAAGCTTTATTATTAATGCTCCTAGCATTAACAACCATCAGAGATGCATCAAATGTTGCTATCTGTGAACTGTTACATTTTTGACCTGGCAAAAATCCTGGCTAGTGTTTGTCAAATATTGCAAAATATCTGCTGCAAAAATTCTCTTCCCTGATCTAGACAAATGCACACCATCCTGTCTGAACACGTGTGCCCAGAAGAAGGCTTGGATGCTCTACACATTTCCATTTTTTAAAACAGGACATTTTTTTCCATATAGGTGTTTATCCAAAAAATCGTTTCATTCACAGTGACCTGACTATCCTTTCTATAGGTGATTTGTGAAGAATATGTCCTAACACCAGTACAAGCTATAGTATCTAGGAGGGCTGTCAGTTACTGACTAACAGTCAGAGAATCTTTGTTGGTGACATCATTTGTACCAACACGAATAAAAACAGATCCATACTTCCTTACATTAAGGCATTCCAAGGCTTGTTTCACATCTTCTATTTTTGCTCCTGGCAAGCATAACATTACTCAATGTTCATTATCATCTCTGCAAATATAAGTATCAGTTCCTCTAATAACTGAATCTCCAATTTCAAGAATATCTTTGCTGACCATTTCTGAAGAATCTTCAGCTTCTAATACAGTCATTTCTGCTCTATCAATTGTTATAAAGAATAGATCTTCATCACTATTAGTCTTATTATCGCATCTGGTGTTTAATAGAAAGTAATATTTTATTCCCTAGTCAAAGACATTCTGCTCTTCTCATCTCTTGTCGATTTAGGGCTTTTATATTGATCTCTCAGTATGCTTTATCAGGTTTGATAAGAGGGATCTCCAATATTGTGATATCTATACATCGTACGGGTCGTTAGCTTTTCTCTTAATTCATCTGCTTATCGCAACTGGTATTTGATTTAATAGAAGGCAATGTTTTGTTTCTTTTTCAGTAAAGCTGTGCTGTTCTCTGACTCTTTTAAGCTTAGGTTTCTTAATATTGATCTCTCTGCATACTTTAACGGCATTCATAGTAGGGATGATTTCACTGACGTCCTTCAGTCTGTGCCTGCACCTGAAACTTTGTTCTTTGTCTAGTGCCGCCTGTGATGACTTTCATATGCTTAAATCTATAATGATGGCTAAAAAATAAATTTCTTATCGTGTAGATATGAGAAAGATATATCTAATAACTTTTGCGCATTGTACTAACCTGCGACAGAGAATTCTTTTCATAGTGAATATTGAGATGAATATGTTTCCACACTACACACTACTTCGGTCGTTTCATTCAGCAAATGTCCCAGGACACCAAAATTCAGACTTGTGGTAAGTGCTGCACTTTAATTCTTCTAAGCGATGCACTGTTGGTCCACAGTTCACTTTGTATACAGTATAAGAGCAGTTAAGTCGTGTGCTGTTCCTGATCTTCGGTGAGATTTTTCCCCTTATTGGAGATATGCTGGTAATATTTTATTCATTAATCTGTTTGCTGTTTATTAATTTATTCACTCTTTTTTCTCTACTAGTATAAGGGAGTTGTACTGTCTCAAGTGTATGTTCTAAGGATTTGGACTATAATTTCATGCCTTTGGTGAGGTCTTGGAATCTATGGGTTTTCTGATATAATCTAATGCCTTATGTCTTGTTTCTCTGCGTACAGATGTGTAGATCCTAGCTTGTCAGGTACCAGAAGAGGTCGTAATCCAAGAAGTATGCATAACAAAAAGTTGCACAGAATGCTTGACATAGGCATTCGTATCATCCTGTAGGTTGACAGTTTTAGTAATTTACACTTTTCAGGATTTTCTTCACTGTGAGAGGCTGCACGCTACATGTGCTTAATGCAAAAAAACAAGGATTTAGTTTGTTTTTCATGTCTGACTTCCTCTGTTTTCCAGTGTTGCATTATTCATACTTCCTTTCGATTGTTGCCTTTTCTGGGGTTTAGCTGCTGGTTGCATCTGGTATTTAATATAAATTGCCTCCCTGTAGGTATCACAGAATCCCAGCAAAGATTTCATTACTGCTTTCTTACAACTGTCTGTCCACCTTGTGATCACATGATTATAATTATATCACAGTCAATTAACTGCATGAAGTCTCTCCCTATGTTGTTTACCCAACATCTGCCTCAGCTGTATTGAAGATCATTCTACAGGTATCATTCAATGCAGCAGTAATCAACTTCTGATTAATTGAAATGGATTAGATGACTGCTGCAACCAGCAATACACAACTAAAGCTATTAAAAAGCATTTCTGCAAGGGAGTAAGTTCCCTCTTTACCCCCCCCCCCCCCCATCTGCAGCTCTGTGTATTCACTAACTCCAAGATCTCTGAACCCTGGTGGTGAGAAAATTCCATTACTCCACAGTTTAGTCAACTCTAAGCTAACAATGCAGTTCCAGAAGACAAAACAGAATTCAGCTAATTCACATCAGTGAGTTTATACCCTTCTTTCTAGTTTTTATGTGATATCACTTATATTGAGTATAAAGACTGTTGCAAGAACTGAACTTTGTGCTACACCATTTACAGTCACCTTCCTTCACTGAAGATTGTAGTTGTTATTGCTGTTTGTGTCCTCTTTCTCATTCGTTTTGTAACCCAAAGTACCACTGGGGAACCGATTCCAAGGCTATCTAACTTTTATAATTTAGTGGGACTTTGTCACATTTTCTTATACAGCCTACACCTTTTCCTTCTTAGCTTAGCTTGTACAGTCAAAGAAGTTTATTAGATCATACTGACATGACTTTCCTACTGTGAATCATGCACACTTGAGCTTTATCCTGTAGGCATGGGTTTTGGTCCCTTTTTCTCCATTTATCTAGTATGTGACTCTGAACAAATCATTTTATAAAGTAGTGCTCCCGTTTTACCCTTAAAAATGGCAGTTGTATCAGATGAGTATAGCAGTTAACATATAAATGTCAGAACATCCATGCTGCCATGAAACACATGACCCTCTGACCTGTGAAATCTCATTATTTATTTTATCTGTTCCGTCTCTATTACAGACACTGTATTCCTATAAATTACTGCATGTCCCTCACTGTCATTTTTAAACAAGAAACATCTTTATTAAATTATCAATTATGACATAGACAACTGTACATTTACATAAATGAGAACAAACCATATTAACATAATTTTAGTTGCAAACAGTATACATCACTTACAATCTACCCAATCATTTTCAGTCAAATATAATATAGCTCATTCATATCCTACCTACTTTTAAACCTCATTCTTCCTCTCTATGTATCGTTCCCACAATTCCCATTTTTGTATGTAATTTGCTCCTACCTTTTTCTAAAAATCCCAATTCCAGTTATTTTATCTCTATTACTATATTCACTACTTCAAGTACGGTTGGCTTAGACTTTGATTTCCATTTTCTACTAATTACTTTTTTGGCAGCCACCATAATTAGACTCAGCAAGGCCTTACTATGTCTAGGCTGTTCCAATTCTGTATCATAGCTCAGAAAAATTATTTCCCTAGATACATCAATTTGCTCACTCAGTATCTGTGATAGAGTAGTTTGCTGGGAATCTTTAAAGTCTACCAACTCATTACACTCCCAGAAAATATGTTCCCAATTACCTATTTCTTCCCTGTCACACCTCCAACATTTGCTGTCTACCTGAGGAAAAATTCCCTGGAGTCTACTTGGAGTATAAAATATCTGTGCAAAAATTCCCAAGCAAAAATCCTAAGCCTTTTAGATTTTGTTGCATAACTGGGAGACATACATATATCCCCCATTGTTTCTTTCTGAACTGCTTATCCAGTCTCTCTTCTCAATCCTTTCTAACCACCTCTGATTGATTCTTATAGTTATCATGCAATATTTTATATGCTCTACTAATTATTCCTTTTTTTTAACAGCAGCCTCTTTTCTAGATTCTACTAAAAACTCTACCAGTGCTGGACTTTTGGTTAGGACCCCCCACACCTGTTTCTTTCTCTTTGCTTATACCTTGATAGGGAAGGCAACCTGTAATCTGCAGTCCAAATAAATCCTTGGCCTCTTCCCATTCTATTACCTTTCCCTCTAATTATTTACTCCCAGTATACTTTGGTTCTTTTGTCAGTTTTTTCCAATAATTCCATCCCCTTCTTGCCTATTGTCTGTATCCCTAATTGTGGTCACCCTATTGACATAATCTCATTTCTCCATTCCCATGTTGACTTAGTTCTTAGAATACTTTCTGCTACTTTATGAATGTAATATTCTGCATTATTATTGTTATTGTTCCTAAAGATCTACATCTAAAAATCCCAGTCTGTCCTTGTTTCTTGATCTTCCCCCTGTTTCATCATCATCCCTTTCCACTTTGAATTATAGGTTTCTTCTTATGATATGTACAGGAGCCTTATCTGTGTAGCTCTGAGATACCCCTTCATATCTGGTAATCCCAATCCGCCTTGTTCTGTTGGAAGAATCATCTTATCCCAATTAATTCTTGCCATTCCCCCCAGATAAAATCCTTCAGCTCTTTATTAATTGCTATCCACAACTTCTCTGATTGTTAAAAATATGCCTGGCCTGTGTATAACATTAAAGGGACTAAAACCATTTTAACTGCTTGCATCTCACTATCTATATCCATGTAACAGTGCTTCCAATTTCTCAGTTTTTGTAGTATTTTTTGTTTAGTCTCTTCCTACATATCTTTAATTGCCATACTTGAATGATTTTAATCCATACTCCTAACTACTTAATTTTATCATGTCCCCATAAATATGGATATTGCCAAACCAATGTGTGTGTGTACATAATTTACAGCTATTGCCTTTGTTTTAGCTTTTATTAATTTTTGCATTCAAAAAGATTTGACACTGTCTCATAATGTTATACAACACTGAAATGGCCTTTTCTGGTTTAACAGATATAAAATAATATCATATGCAAATAGAGCCAGCTTTTCTTGACTACCTTACCATTTATATCCTTGAATTTCTGAGTCCCTTATTTTCTTTGCCAGTGGTTGTAAATAACAAAGAGGAAAGCGGATACCCCTGCCTGATTCATCTTCTCAAGCAGAAATCATCAGAGAGGAACCCACCCACTTTAATTTTCACCTCCGATCCCTCATACATCCAGCTAATTAACCTTCTAATTTTATCAGGGAATGCAGATGCTTCTATTGCCCTGCTCATAAAATCCCAGCTTACTCTGTCAGATGCTTTTTCTGCATCAAGACTCACCAACAGCAGTGATATTTTCTTACATTCTACCTCCATCTGGATCATCAGTGTTCTGTTAATGTTGTCAGTGTTTGCTCCCCCCCCCCCCACAAAACCACATTGATTCATATCCATCAGTTTGGCATCACTTTTGCCATTCTTTTAGCCATTATAGACATAAACACTTTATAATAATTGTTTAATATTGAAATGGGCCTGTATGAAACTGGATCTGATAGGTCTGTACCCTCTCTAGATATTATAGTTACCACCACTTTCTAACAGGATGTTGGTGCTTCTTTAAAATTCTGTTATACAAAACATTCCACATCGTCATCCGTTTTCTGCCTCTTAGCTTCCAGACTTCCACAGGAATACCATATAGTCCTAGGGACTTTCCGATGGATTGATTATACATCACCATTTTTCTCTCATCTCCTCCTATGCTAACTGTTAGTAATTGAGCCTCATCTACCTCTAACATTGGCATATTTAATTCTTCCATAAGCATTTCTTTTTGTACATTTTCTTGATTTCCATATTTCTATGCTTTATACAGACTTTCATAGTATTTCTGAAATATTTCTAATACTTCTACAGTATTCCTTGTTATTTTGCTTGTTAAAGTTTCTGTAAGCTTGTCAACAGCCATTTCTATTTTCTGTTGCCTGAGTCATTGTGCAATAAGTTTTTGTGCTCTAGAGTTATTATAAAAAAACAGTTGCTTAATAGCAATCCTTCTAAACTCATGCATATTATCACTGTAATCCCTTATTTTCTGTTTAGTATTCTGCGGTTGCTCCTCTTCATGTTCTTTGAGATTTCCCATATTCTGCAATACTTTAACATTTATCAGTCCCTCTGAATAATTCTTGTTACTTCTTAACCATATCTCCCTTTCTTTTATTTCCACCCAGTTTTTAAACTCCACTTTAATTTTATCCCACTCCCTAGCTATATTTTCAGTAGAAATGTATATCTTCTCTCATAGCTCCTAAATAATTTCTGCTATCCATTCCTTAAATTGCTCTCTTTTCACCAGATAGGTGGGAAAGTGCCTTTATCTCATTTTTATTTCATTACCCTGTGTTTTTATTTAGTTATTATTGGCACATGATCTAAAATAGTTACTTTGTGTGTATCAAGACTTTAAATTAAATGCACATGCTCCTGTGAAATGTAAATTCTGTCTAGCCAAGTCCAGTTTTTGTATCTTGGGGGAATATGTAAATTCACTCCAAACTCTTAGTACTGAATTCACATCTTCCATGCCAAATATTTTTATACATTCCTTCAAAAATCTACCCTCCTTTGTTATATTTTCCCTCCTGGGCCCCCAGACACATCTTCACTGCTGCAAATCAAATGTCAGTCCCCACTTATAAGTAACCTTCCTTGCTGAAAGCTGATTATTTCTCCTACAATTTTATTAAGCTCCATTTTAGCAATTTTAAGTGGAATATAAATACTCCCCTTTGCCTTTCTCCCAGGTATTCTGCTGAATAACCATCCTGAAAACCTTTCTTTATCAAATTTACATGTTTAGTTCTTTCAAAGTTTATCTCCTGTAGTATAGCTATTTGCACTCTACATTTTTTAATATAGTTCACTGCTCTTTTCTTCTTTTTTTTTATCTGTGAGACCATTGACATTTAAAGACATTAAAGAAAGCATCATTGTGTTAACAAAAGCTGTTACACATAAAAGGTGGGAATAATAATTTTTTAAGTGTCTAGTTCCAGCTTTTGTGTTACATGCATTGACTGTTTGGCTGAGTTGATCTTTTATACAGTTATTTCTTGTTATATCCATTTGAGGCTGTGTCACATCTTACAAAACTTTGTTTTGTTTTATTGAAAGCCATCAAACAACAGCAACAGGAACAAACATACCCCAATACCCCCTAAAACCCATTAACTTAATACTAATACACAAACTATGTACATCTGCAAATATTGAAGCTTTACCCTCCTAATAGGAACAAGTGTCCCAAACTGACAGCCATACTTATAGACTTGGGTTAACCTACAAGAAAGGTTATCCATGCTAAGATGCATGGTAAAGCCTTTGCTTGTAATAAATTCTTTGCTTGTACTAAATTCTATCTGGTTTCTGGTTTCATCTTGTCTTTATACCTCTCCTAGCTGGATAAACACCTGAATGCTTTCAGAAAACATCATCTCCTAGCCATTTCTCTTTATCAGACTGTCTCCATGGAGACATGAGGACCATATATAGAGTTGCCACATGTATTTGCTAGAAAAATGCTTTACAATATTCAGTGTTCTTTTTCATTTACTTGCTTTCTCGGTAAACTTGTTACTAGATCAAGCTAAGACCCTTAATCCAGTCATTCCCACATGGAAGAATAAGAAAAAGTTCATCAATTTTTCTTTTGTCATGCTGTTTTGACCAGACTTTACTTCTTTTTTTTACATTGCAGTATCTACATTTCTTAAAACTGAGCAAGGAGAAAGAAGAAAAATATAACAACAGGAGCACCTGTTTACATTAATATTCCCTACACTTAGAAAATAACTGAGAAAGCCTTACTTTATAGCATGCAAAGAAAAGAATGCACTATAGAAATATTACTATTAAGAAAAAATGTTTTACATATAGTTAGCTTTCTCCCTCCTCTTGCCCTGTCTTGAATATTTTTTCTAACATTAATGACATGAAGTAGAGCATATGCTTTAGAGTCTCCTACAGATTTAGCAAAATCAAAAAAGTCCAATATTTCCAATTTTTTTTGTTCTGTCATGTTTCACAAATATAATTATTGCTTTGTAATCCCACATTTGTCAGTTTCCAAGTTTCTGGTTTTATTCCTGTTCATTTCCATCTCCCAAAACCTTTCTCTGCTTCATTTCCAATGTACTCTTGATTCTTCTAGTCAACTCTTATGTTTTTTTCCTTCTCTCAAGCATTTCCATTGAAAGATTGGAAAATGTTTCACTGGCATAGTCTCTCTTTGTTTTTTATTACCAGAAGAATAAAAAGCAGAATATCCTTCTGTTTCACAGCTCACATTTTGCTGGACAAGCTTTTGTATTTCCTTCTTAGCTTGCACTGCATCAAGAGATGATTTTGTCCTTCCAGG
>NC_056748.1:72393009-72495509 GCF_019279795.1 Protopterus annectens | reverse complement strand
CTAGGCAGTCTGCAGACTATTACGTGCCTAGCCAATAGACAGTGACCACAGGTAAGAATCAAACCCTGTACAGTGGATATGAAACGTTTACACACCCCCTGTTAAAATGCCAGGTTTTTGTGATATAAAAAAATTAGACTACAGTAAATCATTTCAAAACTTTTTCCATCTTTAATGTGACCTATAACCTGTACAATTCAATTGAAAAACAAACAAATATGGTAGGGGGAAAAATATAAAAAATAAAAAAATGTACAACAAGCTGGTTGCATAAGTGTGCACACCCTTATACTAATGCTTTATTGAAGCACCTTTTGATGTAATTACAGCATTCAGTCTTCTTGGGTACACACCTGCCATCAATTAAAGAGACTCTGATTAACCCCAAATAAAGTTCAGCTATCCTAGTAAGATTTTCCTGACATTTACTCAGTTGCCTGCTACAGCAAAATACATGGTTCTCAGAGAGCTTACAAAGCATCAAAGGGATCTCATTGTTGAAAGTTATCAGTCAGGAAAAGGGTACAAACAAATTCCATAGCATTGGATATACCATGGAACACAGTGAAGACAGTCATCAAAAAGTGGAGAAAATATGGGACAACAATGACGTTACAAAGAATTGGACATCCCTCCAAAATTGATGAAAAGACAAGATGAAAATTGGTCAGGGAGGCTGCCAGGAAACATACAGCAACACTGAAGGAAATGCAGGAATTTCTTGCAAGTACTGGTTGTGTACTATATGTGACAACATTGCAATCTCCCATATTCTCCATAAGTCTGGGCTATGGGGTAGGGTTGCAAGATGTAAGCCTTTTCTTACACAGAAAAACATCCAGGGTCGGCTAAAATTTGCAAAACAATACATCAAGTCTCCCAGAAGCATGTGGGAAAATGTGTTATGGTCTGATGGGAGCAAGTTTGAACTTTTTGGCCACAATTCTAAGAGGTACGTGTGACGCAAAAACACTTTGCATCACCAAAAGAACACCATCCCCATGGTAAATTATGGTGGTGGCAGTATCATGCTTTGAGGTTGCTTTTCTTCAGCTGGAACTGAGACTTTAGTCAAGGTGGAGTGAATTATGAACAGTTCCAAATACCAGTCACTTTTGACCCAAAACCTTCAGGCGTCTGCTAGAAAGCTGAAGATGAAGAGGAATTTCACCTTTCAACATGGCAAAGACCTCAAGCATACATCCAAATCAACAAAAAAATGGCTTCACCAGAAGAAAATTGAAGTTTTGGAATGGCCCACCCAGAGCCCATACCTAAATCCAACAGAAAATATGTGGGGTGACCTGAAGAGGGCTGTGCACAAGAGATGCCCTTGCAATCTGACAGATTTGTAGCACTTTTGCAAGGAAGAGTGGGCAAATATTGCCAAATCAAGATGTGCCATGCTGATAGAATCCTATCCAAGAAGACTGAATGTTGCAATTAAATCAAAAGGTGCTTCAACAAAGTATTAGTTTAAGGGTGTGCACACTTATGCAACCAGCATATTGTACATTTTTTATATTTTTTCCCCTAATAAATTTGTTTGTTTTTCAGTTGAATTGTACAGGTTATAGGTCACATTAAAGGTGGGAAAAGTTTTGAAATGATTTATTGTAGTCTCATTTTTTATATCACAAAAAAAAACTGGCATTTTAACAGGGGTGTGTAAACTTTTTATATCCACTGTATCTTGTGCCTGTGAGGTAAACACCTTAAACATTACACAAACTGTCAACAACTAGATGGAGTATTGAAATCTGCTAATGAAATGAATAAAATATTATACCATTAACACTTGGGTTACCACTACTGAAGACCTGTTACTGATAACCTAATCAACTTCAAAGGAGCAAGACATAAACCCATTCATTCTCTGGCAGTAGGGAGTCACGATATCTGAAAGGGATTGGCAGGGTGGCCTAATGGTTAAGGTGTTTGCCTTACAAACACAAGGTGCAGGGTTTGAGTCTCACAAGGGATAATTGGCTAGGCTTAAAATGACTCGTAAGGGCAGTTAGCCTAGTACTACTCTATGAACCTATGAAAGAGTAATAGCTATTTGACAGGGCTGTTATCAAGACAGATGTCTTGGAGTTTGTTCTGTTGCAAGCATCCATACAATGACAGCATTTTATGTCTGTTTCAACCCCACTCTTGGGTGGGGGGTTAGCTACTTGCATTATTGTGACAACTTACAATGCCTCCCCACCCAAGGTGACTTACTAACTAGGTCTATACCCAGACAGTGGCTTAGTGAGCTGTAAGCCTGTCCCCAGGAAGTCCATAACAATGCTACTCCTCCACCAAGGGACTGTGGCTGTGTGAGTGTCCCACCCTGTCCCCAGAACAACTTGCCCATCCTCCCCTGTCAATGTTGTTTGACACCTGAGCCACCAGAAGCACTTGGGTCAGCTGGGCTATATTCATGGTTTTATCCCTCTATGCCTTGGTGTTGAAACTAGTTGTAATACTGTCCCACAGAAAGTGACTGGACTGATGAAGAAGGTAAAATATGGATGAGAACTTGAACTGAACACCCTGCAACACTGTGTACTGATCTTATTTTGTTCCTGTAGTATTCAGTGTACCTTATTATTTTGGAGGTGTCAACAGTTTTTATTGGTTTCATGCACCATTTATGAATTAGCCTTTAACTAAGATGAGAGTCATTACTACGGTTCTAAAATTAAAAACAGTGGGAGTCCGTTAGTTTAGTTGAAGAGCTGTGTAACAATCTGAGATCTATACCTTTATAAACATACTTGTAAGAATGTACTTTTATAACTGGACAAATTTTGAAGGCCTTCAACTAATGTAATAAGTTTACCATTTAAGAACATTTTATGTATGCATGGAATTAACTGAGCTGTGAATATTTCTTATAGTATATGCTATTCTAAACAGTTGTTTTTTGGAGACAAAAAGCAGTAAAAGAGACAAACTCCTAGAACTTTGGTTAGTCTGTAACTGAAACAGCACAGTGATCTACATATCACTGTTACCAATTCCAGGAATTCTTTTAATTTAATATAGTTCTGGATCCATGATTCTTTCTAATGAAACATTTTAAAGTGGAATCTGTCCACTATGCTACCTGTTGCTACATAGACATGTCATATTCCCAATAACAAATACCCTGGGTAACTCAAATGCAATGCATGAGGTCCAGGGCATTCTCACAAATTCATGATTGTTTGTTGAAGAATTATTTTTCAGTGAACAAATCAATAAAAGTAAATTGTGAAAAACCACTTTCAGCAATCCTCCATGTACCCATCCCCCTAACTTATATATACCAACCTCAGGGTTGCACAACAATAGCTTTTGGCCATTAAGCCATAGTGCTGCTGTCAGTTGATTACTCAGAGATTGACAAATGCATACAATCCCTTTCTCACTTAGTAGGAACTTGACCTTTTTTAAACCACTTTCCATTATGACCTCCACGATTTCCTGTCTTCATAAAACATTTGAAGAATCCACCTGATCTGGTCTCACTTCTGGTATGTTAAACTACCACCATATTAACCATCCTCTCCCTGTAATGCAGTGTCTTAATAGTGTCTCTAATCCTTACAGCCATCACCCTCTTTTGCATTTAATGAAAGGCATAATGTAATCTGTATTTCCTCTGCTTCATCCAGTAATCTTTTCTAACATTTCTAGTTCTCCTTAATTGTCTCATATTTGTCAGTTAGTACTAAGGAAAGACCATGGTAGCTGGTTGTCACTACTTTTGTTTTTACAATCTTTTATGTGTATACTTACTTTATTTAGCAACATTCATAGCAGCAGTGCTAGCAGTCTGCCAACTAACTTATTTTGTTGTATCTCAACTACCTGTTGATTTGCTAATGATGCTTTTATTCTGGGATCATATGTTGGAATAGCTACCCTGGTTGTTGTGGAATGTTAATAGCAAAGGCTGGCTGTTGGCTTGTTTATCAGGTTTGTTTCTGTGTTGTACACCAGCTTCATGATTTGGAAAATTCTTCAGCTCATGTTTTATTTATGCATTATTTACATTGTTTGTCAATACATTACCAGGGTAAGTCAGAAACTTCTGTAACTGGTTGCTAACAATGTTTCAGCCTAATAAAAGTCTTCTGATGTCCTCTTCAAATTTGACTTGCACCTGGAATTTCTAGACATCTCACTGATTCATCACTCTAATAACATTAAAGCTGGACTATTTAATTTGTTCTTTGATTGCCTGTAATAACTGGAGAACAGACTTGGTTTGCTAACCAGAGCTTAAAAGACTAGTGCTTCTGTTTAATTCAGATCAATTTAGTTCCAGGAAGCATTCCGTGTAGTAGAGCGGTTGTGTTGTTGCCTCACAGCAAGAAGTTCTCCTGTTCGATTCTCGGCTGGAGTGCCTTATGTGTGGAGTCTACATGTCCTCCCCACGGTCGAGTGGCTTCCAAAAGACATGCGTGAATGGGCATGCCTTCGCTGTAGGTTGGGTGTCGGGCTGGCAACTCGGCACCATAAAAATCGACTGCCAATCATTAGTGGACCAGAGTTCCTCTGTGGTGACCCCTAACCGGGAAAAGCCAAAAAAAACAAACTTAGTTCCAGGAAGCACTAGTGTTGAGGGCATGGCCAAGATGGTGAGCAGTTAACCTCACTGTTTTTAACTCTGATTCATTTTAACATCTCAGACAGGATTTTTACTAAAAAAACTCAAATAGAACATTTCAAAACTTGATGGATTTATAGTTGAACATCTGCTGAAAGATTTACTACAAAAGTAACAAGTTTAAACTCTTTTAATTGCTTTTTAATGTCAAGAAAACTAGGAAGCACTAATGTTCTAAGGTTATATGCTCTTACCTTCTGATTGTGTGGAGTTTACATGCTCTCCTCCATGTCTGCAAGGTTTTCTCAAGGTACCCTATATGTTCAACATTTAGATCACTTTTGCATTAGCTTAAGTTATTTAAGGGCTCCTTCCATGTGATGTAACTGTCAGGAGCTTGATGGTACTCCAAACAAAAAAAAAAACAAAAAAAAATTGCACTAAATCAGTCTGAGCTTTTTTGCTGAAGTGTGCACCTTCGATGGGCCCCATGGATCTGTCAGTCAGCTAGTGATCCTTCAAGCCTGGAAAGATAAGTCCCCTGTTGGGGAAAACCCTCCAATAAAATTATTTTCCTGAGGAAAGCTTGTGTATTTTTATTTTTACTAGAATGCTGTGTTTGATTTGAAACTAACTTTTGGAAAGCACTGTTAGTGATTTTCTAAGGGTCTGTGTCTAAAAATGTTTTTTGTGAATATTTTGTGAAAAAAAAAGTTCTATTTTTTGACAAAAGTTTCCTACTGGTGTGTAAATTAGTGCATTTGGGCCATGATTTTGTGCTTAAGGGAACGATCATTGGTTTACTTACCTCAGTACCACATTTATCTCTACTTTACATTTTATTGACTTGACCAGGCTATGCTATCTGGTTTTTGTGTCTCATTCAAAGCTAACCTATGAATCAGCTACTGGTTTCTGAAGATTTGCTTTCTTCTGTCCTCAAGAAAAATAATGTCAGAGAATCAAGTTGGCTTATGCTGTGTCTCAGCTGCTGGTGGGTGACTCTGCTTTGGCCACTCTTGGTTCCTCAGACTATTCATCTTTTTCCTCTGGTCTGTCTAGTGTTGCACCTACAGCCAACAAGGACCAGAGATAGTCACATCCTTTCTGGATGCAGGGATGCTGTTGATGGAGAAGGGGAAGTGAAAGGTGCAGATGGAGGCCCTTCACTCAGCTAAAATTAATTTAGGATGAGTTTACCTACAAGGAGTCAGTCATTTTCTAGGGGGTTCCCAGGAAAAATGAACATAGTGAGGAAATTTTGTCTTGTCCTGTTTCTGTGGACAGACAAGATTTACTGGGATTTGCTGAGAAACTAACTTCCTTTTTTTATTTGTTGACTTCTTCAAGCGGGAAAAGAAAGATAGTTTGTTCTCTTTCCGACTTTGATTTTGAGCCAAAAGAGCAGTCATTACAGGGCATGGTTATACTTCATGAATTTCTTCTCAATCTAAATATTCTGATTCTGAGGAAAGTACTGTTTCACATTTTCCAACCAAATATTTATCTTTTTCTGAAACTTTAACTAAGATGAAAGGTTTTTTTTTTTTTTCAGTTGGAGCAGAATGAAATTCCTACTGCACAGAAAATGTATCACAATTTATTACAGTTGAGTATGCCTAAGTCTGCAGCTATTCCTCTTGCTTTGCCTGCTTCAGAGAATGTTTTCTCACTGATGTAATTTGTCTGACAGTTTTTCTCTTGTCCCAAAGTCAGATAGATTATACAAGGTACCCCAGTCTCATAAGTACATGTTTTCCAACCCTAAAGAAGATCCTACAGTGATTTCCCTATTCAAAACTGCTTATGCTAAAGGGATTGCTCCTGCTAATCCCATACCCTCCCATAAGGATGGTAACATTTTTCACAAGTAAGAAAGTCTGTTCATAAATTCTCTTATTGAGTGACCTTGACAAACTGCTTGCTATGTTTGATAGACATGGCTTGGAGTTGCTTCATTTTATTATTAAAATTAATAACAACAAAATTAAAATGTTATTAGATGAAGTGAACATTTTAAATGACATTTTAAATTATGTTTGTTTTGTGAGTTTTGAGGCTAAATATAGCAACATTTTCCAAAATATCGAAGAGCAAGTTAAAGAGAATATTGTTAGGAAACAAAAAAGCTCGAGAGACAAGTTAGAATACAGACAGAAAGAGGCTTACCCACTTCCCAAGAGCTATTAGGGATCTAATTTAGATAGGAACAGGGAAGGTAATGGGGACTTAGACTCTGGGTCTTGCAGCTGTGAAGTAAGAAGTGGAGAGGGGAATTTACAACCTGAATTTTTTTATGGTGAAACAGATGAAGTGTTTGAATGTGATACCCTCCCTTATGTAGGTTTGAATGGATTTTAAATTAAAACAGGAATAGACAAAATTTTTTAGGAGGACAGCAGACCTTCAGAGGACGGTCACAGAGGGGACGGAGGAATTATTGGAACAACTGGAACCAGAACAGGTATTAAACTACTATGGTAAGGTTTATGGGGAAAATGTTAAGCCTAAAAGTCTTTAATATTTTTAATTACACTGATAAGGTTATTACTGAAGTGTATTTTTCCCATTTTGAAAAAGAAATCCAGATATAGCCAGTGTATTAATAGAATTGAAACTTTACACTAGAAAGTTGAATTTTCAAATACTTTTTCAGAACAATGTAGAACAAGTGGGTAATTCAAGTAAACTATTCACAAAGAAAAGTCTTTTTAATCCCCTCTACACCCGACTTTGGCTCATTTTGAGAAGACCTGCATGAGAGAAATTTTTCAGGAACATCAGGTGCATAAAAATAAATTTTATAACTTGACCAAAGAGGAATCATTCATTTTGAACAGCCTCAGGGAATCGGATAACATCAGTATTATGAAACCTGATAAGCGGGGGTGGGGGGGTGGAGTGGTGTTAGTGGATAAATTGGATTACGTTAATGATTTAACTATTATGTTGCAAGACACTGACAAATATGAAACCACTTCTCTCAATAAGATTCATATAGCACACAGAAGAATGCAACTTTTTCTGGAAGATAGTCTGTATCAGGGTGTCATTAATGAAGGACTGTTTAACTTTTTACAGAATGAATTTCCATTTATTCCCACAGTGTTTGGCATCCTGAAGGTACACAAAAATGTGCACCAGACCCCTTATAAACTTATAGTGGCTGGACAAAATAGCTCTACTTACTCCTTAGGAGTTTTTGTTGATCGTAAGGTAAAGGGAGCATTAACACCTGTAACTCATGTTTTAATTGACTCATGGGATTTTTTAACAAGGGTAAAAGCTGAATTATTTCCTCAGTCAACAGGTTTTTCCACCATTGATGTTGTGGATTCATTTAGTTCTATTCTACATGAGACAGGTCTTGAACATTTTAATGAGGCATTAGTTCAATACACTAATTTGGGTAGTACAGTGGTGAACTTTTGTGATGGAACAGATTTTGTATAATAATTACATCACTTTTGAAAATGAATACTACAGACAGTCAAACGGAGTGGCAATGGGGGCATATTGTGCCCCCATATATGCTAACCTGGTCATGTCAAGGTGGGAGGAGAAGTATGTTTTTAGTTCTAGATTTTGCAATGACTGGTTAGTATATTTTCGTTACCTTGACGATATTTTTATTTTATGGAAATGTGGTAGATCTACAGTTGACAAATTTGCAGAATATATTAATAGTGTCTGTTGTTGTGTCTTTCAAATTCACACATAGTTTTAGTCAGGACACCATTGACTACCTAGATGTTAACATCGCCAAGGATGTCAATCTTGGCAAATTCATGTCCAAGGTGTATCGTAAACCTACATATTCAAATAGTTTTTTGAGCTATAACAGTCAACATCCCTATCATGTGAAGAGAGATATTGTTAGAGGGCAAATGATAAGACAGAAGTGCCAAACTTCATGACACCCATGCAGACGGACAATAGAGGTACAACTGTTGAATCCTACACAAATACACTTTATAAGCACTTACACGAGTGCATGGATCCTGCTATCCCTAACAGAACCAAGATGCTATCCTCCAAAAAAAGGAAGCCAATCTGGTGGTCCTCTGCCATAAACAAACTCTACAACAGAAGAAAGAAACTGTTGCAAAAAAGAGTAAAATCCCATGATTAGAGGAACGCCCTGGTCAGTGTCAGTAAAAAGCTGAGATCCCTCATAAAATCCTCCAAAGATAGTTATGAAAACAAAATTGCCACTGACTCTAAAGACAACCACAAAGCATTTTATAGCTATGTCAAGAATCTCAATGGCAACACTCAGATCTGCTCTGAGTTACAACACAATGGCACTAAATATATAGAACCAACTGATATTGCCAACATCCTGGCAGATAGGTTCAGTGCTAACTTTACCCCGCTCTCACCTCCTAAAGGGCCCATCTCTATACCAGAAGAATGCAAAGTTCCTGTAATCACGGCTGCACAGGTAAAGACCACACTCTCCAAAGCCAAGAACACAGCATCCATAGGACCTGACAACATCCCAGGCTGCATTCTACACAAATTACAGAACAAACTGTAACCCCACCTAATTACCATAGTCAATCATAGCCTCACCTCAGGCTTTGTCCCGACTGAATGGTGCACAGCGATGGTTATACCACTCCACAAAGGGGGAGCCACCATGGACACCAGGAACTACTGCCCCATTAGCCTGATGAGCCTGGTCTACAAGGCCATGGAATGTATCATCATGGAACTTATAAACAAAGACATTGGTAATCTCCAAACTCTGGACCCCACCCAGTTCAGGTTTCTAAAAGGCAGATCACGTCTCCTAAACCAGATAGACTTCTTTGAAGCAGTCACCAAAGCCATAGACGAGGATAAGGTGGTTCACACAGCCTATCTAGATCTCGCCAAGGCTTTCGACACCATCCCCCATGCTGGAATTATAGATAAACTCACTAAACTAGGTATAAATCCCTATGTCACAAGATGGGTTGCCAAGTGGCTCACTGACAGAATCCACACTGTGAAAGTAGCAGACTCCAAATCCGACTTCAGACCAGTGACAAGTGCAGTACTACAGGGTTCAGTCCTGGGTCCTCTCCTGTTTGGTATCTACTTCTCTGAAGTACAGGCTAACACAGAAGGTCTTTGGCTAATGAAGTTCACAGATGACTGCAAACTAGGAGCCATAATCAAAACTCCTAATGATGTGGACATCCTACAAAAGGGCCTCACTGAGACAGATGCCTGGTGTCAAAGCCATGGCCTCAAGCTCAATGCCAAAAAGTGTATTGTCATCCCCTTTGGTAAAAACTTTGTACCCATGAACTACCACATAGGCAGTAGTCTACTTAACACTGAAAGTATGATAAGAGACCTTGGGATACAGGTGGACAGTAGTCTCTTCGTTGATAATCACATCGCCATAGTAGCCAGGAAATCCTTCTACGTGGCACACCTCATCACAAAAGGTTTCTCATCCATGGAAAAAGAGGTCATTATTCCCCTCTACCCATCACTCATTAGACCCATTATAGAGTACAATGCCCCTTTTGGTATGTACCTCACAAGACATCTACAACAACTGCAAAGGCCACAGAAATACCTCACAAAGAGGATTACTGGCCTCAGACAGATGTCCTAGGCAGACCATCTCAAAAAAACCCAGCTTTACTCCATTGCATATCGCCTACTCAGAGGCGATTTCTGCCTAACATACAAAGCTATGTCAAACCCAGAGCTGTTGGACATGCTCCACTTAAAGAAATCCCAATCCATCCAGGCTACACGCTCTAGGGACCTAAACCTTGTCACCACAATAAACAGAACATGCTGTAGGGATAGTTTCCTGACCCAGAGATTTCCCATGCTCTGGAACAAACTACCTATCTATATCAAGCAATGCGCCTCATTAGCACTCTTCAGGAAACATCTTGATGATTGAATGGGATAATAGGAAATTCACCCTGGGGATTATTTCTGTGGCTCTGCTCGACAGGGGCACAGGAAAATAATTTTCTTGGGTGGCGAAAGCCAGGGTACCTTTTTGGCTAGGCTTATATAGGACCTAGGGCCAATAGCCTAGTACCTACCTATGAACCTATAAGAGGAACAAGGATGTGTTGTACATGGAGTAATTTGAAGAGGGAGTTGGGTAACTTAGTTCAAATGTTTATGGCTAGAGGGTACCCTGAGAATTAGGTTCAACAAATTAGTGTAGAAATAATGGATGGATGGGGTACTGAATTTATTCCCCTGCTTGGGCAAAACATGACCAATTTGAGCCACCCAGGTGATGGTGGTAATAAGGCCCCTAATTGTTTGGACAATAATATATTTTTACACTCTATGGTCACACATTTTTGGGTTCTTTGGACAGAAGGTTAAGAATATTTTGACCAAGAATTGGGTTATTTTGGAATGTAACAAGTTAGTGAGAGCCTTAGGTAAAGGACCTATGTTTTCTCATAAATTGGGCAGTAATATCATATTTCTTTTGGAACATACCATTACTAATAAGAGTGACCGTAGAGGCACAAGACCTTGTGGAAGGTATAAATATTGTGCCTATGTGTTGAATGTTTCAGAGGAGTGGGTTGGGGAGCCATTGCAGAAAGTGGGATTAGTAGGGGGCAATTGTAATAGTAAAGGGCTGGTCTATTTGAGTGTGAGTGTTGGGTGTAAAGGGTATTATGTTGGTAAGACCAAAAGGTCACTCAAGAAGAAAATTTATGAACATTTATACGCTAACACCCACAACACAAATAACACCCTTTTTAAACACACTTTATCTTGCTCTACTTTTTCTGGATTTAAGTTTGGTTTTCTGGAATTAATTTTGAGGAATGTCGGGGGGAAACTGATCAAACCAGATTGACAAAAGTGAGTTGCAATGGCAACTTTGGCTCAATACTAGCTACCCCCTAGGCATGAATGAGCATGTTTCCTTAATGCCTGTTTTAATAGAAAGGGCTCTTACACTGTAAAATGTTATTTATTTATTATTTTATTCTTTATGTTTTGTGTTAACCATTCTAGATGTGAATTTTATATATTTTTTACTGTTGCTTTACATGTTTTTTTTTTTGTGTCTTTCGGCTTTTCCCGGTTAGGGGTCGCAACAGTGGAACTCCGGTCCGCTAATGATTGGTAGTTGATTTTTACATGCCGAGTTACCAGCCCTGATGCACAACCTTCAACAAAGGTATGCCCATTTACGCATGTCTCCATGTAGAAGACGCTCTAGCTGAAAATTGAACCGGACAGCATCTTACTGTGAGGCGACAACGCTACCGCAGCACCACCACCACGGGATACTGTTGCTTTACATGTTAAGGGTTGTTAATTGAGTGTAGTATTTAAATATAGTTGAAGGCAGGCACTTTTGTTTTGATAAAGTTTGGATTGAGTCAGACGAAAGTGCTTACCTACTTTGTGTTTTTTCAGCATTAAAGGACTTGGTTTTCTCCACCCTTGGTCTGCTGCTGGTTTGTACAGTCTCTGGTGTGGTTTTTGGTGTTTAAAGTTCTACTTTTACCAATTTATGCTCTTTCCCAGTTGAAAGGGGAAAGCTGATTCAACGAATGAAGCAATTTTTTCAACCCTCCTTTTTTCAAGGCAAATAACATTTTCCCTTCATCCTCAGCTCCCTTTTCAATAAGCAAGTAAAGCAGCAAGGAGCTGTTAAACAGAATTTCAAAAAGCAATGGCAAGGAGGCTCCAAAACAAAAGGAAAGACTCAAAAAAAAATCAAGGACATATCTCCCAGCCTCCCCTCCCAGCAGTC
This sequence comes from Protopterus annectens, assembly GCF_019279795.1. NCBI lineage: Eukaryota > Metazoa > Chordata > Ceratodontiformes > Protopteridae > Protopterus > Protopterus annectens. The sequence continues at coordinate 72,483,168 of NC_056748.1, read as the reverse complement.
TCTCCATCTCTCTAGGGCTTCTTCTTCTTTGTGGCAGCAGATTGTGGCAGACATATGAGTTTTAAATGTAATTCAGCAGGGATATACGTGGCAATGGGAATCCCTTCATTCTTGTTTCCTCCCTTCTTGCATCAAATATGTGCACAGGGAGTAATAGAAAGAGTCTGTCCTTCCCAGACCAGCAAAGGCTTTTACTCAAGGATTTTTCTTGTATGAAAAAGGTAAGGATCCTGGAGGCCTGTACAGGACCTTTCCTTTGTAAATCTTTTTGTCAAGATTTCAAAGTTCAAAGTGCTTTCCTTTCAGTCCCTTTTACCTCTTCCATAGCTTTCATGGTAAGTCTAGACTTAAAGATCGCTTATCACATCATTTACATTTGCAAGCAGTTTAGATGTTTTTAAGAGTTTCTGTGTCCATCTTACATCACCAGTTCTCTGTCTTACAGCTTGGACTTTTCACAGGGCATTCACAACGTGTCTGGCACCAGTATTTGCTTACTATAGAATTCAAGGCATTCACATTTTCCATATTTGGATGATTGTTTCAACTTTACAGACTCTTTTTCCAGCTGGCAAGAGTCTTTAGCAGCAATTCAGAACTGTCTGCTCAGTCTGGGTTTTCAAATGAACTTTCAAACATCTTCTGTCATCTTGTCAGATGACTGTATTTCAGGAGTGTCCACAAGATTCTGCCTTGGGAAGAGCTTTTCCTCCTCCAAAGTAGAAATGCTTCAACAGTTCTTCCAGAGTGCTTCCAACCAAAGCCAGGTATCTGTAAGGGAATTTCACAGGATTATCAAATGTATTGCAACACCTCTTTTTTTAGAGAGTATTCAGAACTAACAAGGATTGAAAAAGACTTAGATTCTAATTTGGAAATGTCATCCTCTATCAAATGAGTTTCTTGCAGAAAAATTAATTGTGAATTATGTAACTGGAGATGTTTATTCAAAGACCTTCTCTTGTTAGGGTTATTTAGCCCATTTATGTTAAGAAAAATACAATGAAATGATGTCATGTTGTAAGTTTGTTGGACTGAAATACACGCTGATTAAGACTTTTATTAAATTTTGATCTATGAGATGATACTAGAAAAATTAAGGGAATACAGCAATTTATAGTGTCTGAAACATAGATTTAAAAATAAAAATATTTAAATAACTTTCCACTATACATGTTTTAGTGAACATCAGGAAAATCATTATCAAAAAAATATTACAGAAACTTCTAACAGTAAAACACTCTAAAGCCCACCTGGAATTATAAACTCCTAATTTGAGCAACATTAATCACTCAAATTAACATTCCTACTAGCAGCATATTACTGTCAAGCTCTGCCTAAATATGAACTATTTCATCATTAGAAACATGGCATGTAGATATGAATGTCAATGTTATGCTAAAAGTAGAACTCATCATACACTTTTATTTTATTTTATTTATTTTACATTTGTTGACCGGGCTAGTCTAGCTGGATACATGTCCATTTTCAGTAGAGGCCCAGGGAGAAAAGCTCCATGTTGAGTACAACAAGCCATTAACAAATGATATACAAAATAACAATATAGAATAAAAAACACCAAAATTAAGTACAATCATGAAAAAGTATACAGAAGAATACAGCAAAATAGAGTCAAGGAAGAAGTATCAATTAGTTGTATACAAAAAAAGAGCATAAATATATATATATATATTTTTTTTTAAGTATAAGGCATGGCCAGAGCAATAAACATAGATGAACTATTGATATATATGTGAAGACTTCAGTAAAAAGTTACATCCTGAGCAGAGTTAGAAGAGAAGGCTAGTTAATGCAGGAGGTTGTAGGTGAGAGTAAGCAGCAGTTAGTCAGGGATAGAACAGGAGCATAACCAGTGAGTCATGAGATGAAGCTTAAGCTTCTTTTTGAAAAGAGTATTAGAGCAGAGAGCTGTAAGTTCAGAGGGAAGAGCATTCCAAAGCTTACCAATGGAATTGCAGAAGAGGGAGTCTCCTGCCAAATTGTTGGATCTGCAGGTGTTAATCAGAAGTTTGTTAGAAGAGTGTAGTTTTTTTGGATTTTGGTAGAGGGTAAGGAGGCTTGCAAGAATAGGAGTATTGGAGGATTGGTGTAGGGTTTTGTGGGCAATTGTAAGCTGAGAAAAGTGGAGATGGTGTAGAAACTGTAACCAATCAAGTTGTTTAAGATTTAGACAGTGATGAGTTCAAAAAGGAGAGGCGGCAGCAAATCTGGCAATATTATTATAGGATACAGTCAGCTTGTTAATGTTGGCTTTAGAAAGGTTTGTATAAATGGGTGAGGCATAGAGTAATGTAGAGATGAGATGTGTTCTGGCTATAGCAGTCCTGGCTGTTGAAGTAAGAAAGGGTTTGATTCTATAGAGGGATCCAAGTTTCTTGTTGATTGTTTTTATTGTACTGTTAATATGTGTGTCAAAATTGAGGTTGTTGTCTATAGTTATTCCTAGGAGTTTGGTTGTGAGGTCTGGAGAGATAACAGTACCATCTTTAGATGTAAGTGTAAAATGGATGGGGGTGGACTTACAGGTTGGGGAGAAGAGTAGAAGTTTAGTTTTCTTTGGATTTAGAAGGAGGCAACGTTTTGTAAACCATTGTTCAACAGTATTAAATGCATTCTGGGTGATGTTCTGCAGGTCGATTTGAGAAGTAGCTGAGCAGATAATAGTGGAGTCATCTGCATACTGAATGCAGGCAGAATGTGGAATTGCTGACTGAAGATCATTAATATAGATAGAAAATAGGAGAGGGCCTAATATGGAACCCTTGAGGAACACCCAGGGAGATAGGTAAGAGATTAGAAAGATTATTGTGCCAAAGTACTGCTTGTTTTCTGTTATCGAGGTAAGATTTGAACCAGTTGATGGCTAATGGATCTAGCAAAAGTGATTTCATAATATGCAAGAGCAGCTGATGGTGAACCATGTCAAAGGCTTTGGATAAATCAACCAAAATTGCAGAGGAAAGAAGGCCATTGTTACGTTTGTTGTTGATAGAATCTGTAAATGATAGCAGGGCAGTGGTGGTACTGTGGTAGGATCTAAAACCGTGTTGATAGTTTGCCAGTAGTTTATTTTGGAGAAGGTGGTGTAGAAGTTGCTTCTGCATACATTTTTCCATAATTTTTGCCAGAGGAGATAGTAAGGCTATAGGACGAAAGTTGGAGTATTCACTAGAGTTCCCACCTTTGTGTAGAGGAATAATGTAAGAAATTTTCCAGATGGATGGGATATATCCTTCACTGATAGTTCTATTAATAAGAATGGATATGGGGTAGGCAATGGGTCTGGCAGCAATTTGAAGGTATTCTGCTGGGAGTTGGTCAGCAGAAGGGGTGGAAGGTTTCAGTTTTAGTAGAAGAGAGCTTATAGTAGAAGTAGGGACTGGTTGAAATTGAAAGGATGGAGGAGGATTTAAAGGTGCGTTAGGCAGATTTGATGTGTCTGGTGAAAGATGGCTAGCAAGAGATTGGATGGTGTTGGTAAAGAATGAATTAAAGGAGTTGGCAGTTTGAATGGGATTGTCTGAGTTAGAGCCTAGAGGGTTAGGGGTGGTAGACTAACCTGGGTGCAGAAGTTTGTTAATGCTGTTCCAAAACATTTGAGGCTTATTAAGATGGGATTGCTGTATTTGAAGGTAGTAGTTCTTTTTATCTAGCACTATGGCTATTTTAGTATTATTTCTTAGTTGTTTAAAAATTAAGTGATCTAGTGGGTTTTTAGTAGCATGCCATTTAGCCCAGGCTTTGTTTCTCAGATGGATTTTATGCCTAGTAATATTTGAGAGCCAGGGTGCTGGTTTAGATTTGCATCTAATAGAGCATAATGGGGCATGGTGGTTCAGGATGGATAAGAATGTGGTATTAAAATAGGCTACTGGTTCATCAAGTTTTAGATGTTTTAGTGGAGACCAATTACATTGTTTAAGTTCTGTCAGGAATAGATCATGTTTAAATTGTTTTTTGCAGCGAACAGTCCTAGCAATGTTGGAATGAGTGAGGTTGGTTTTAGATCTGATAAAGTAGGTTAGGGAGTGGTCACTTAGATCATCTGGGAGGATCCCTACATTGTAGGTTTGAAGAGGGTTATTAGTAAGTATCCAGTCCAACGTAGTTTCTTTGTTGGTGGGTCTGTGAGTTCTAGTTGAGGAGTTAATAGTTTGAGTAAAGCCATATAAGTTGATATGGTTGGAAGGGTTACTACTGTTACAGGACTGCCAGTCAATATTGAAGTCTCCTAAGATTATTGTTTCCTGTGGGAGGTTAATAGAACACCAATTTAGGATATTTTCAAGGGTATTAATATTATTTCCTGGTGGTAGGTATAAACAGATGACATTAATAGCTTTACTAGGGTTGACCTGGAGTTTAGTGATAAGTAATTCAGCTGAGTTGTCTAAAGGTGGGTGAAGATCTATGGTGCTGATTTGTAGTTTGGTTTTATAGAGGATTACGACCCCTCCTCCCTTTTTAGCAGTACGGTCTCTTCTGATGATATTATAACCAGGAGGGGTAACTTCATTATCTTTGACTGTGGGGTTTAGCCAAGTTTCAGATAGGCAAAGGATATCAAAACGGTGGACATCTAGGAGGGCATGGAGGTGTGGGATTTTATTATTAACGCTGCATATATTCAGATGTGCTATAAGTAGAGAGTTTGCAGTTATGGGGGTACTGGCAATTAAAGTACATTTATCAGTGGTAGAGGTATGGTTAGGACCAGGTTTGGATGTATGTCTCCATCTAGTAGGGAGTGAAGGTATGTGATATGTTTGTGGTAAAGTAACTTGTAAGAGTAGTATGGTAGTTTTTTATTATTGGGATTATTATATTTAATTGGTGCTAGTCTGTGATATTTAGGAAGTGTATAGTTGGGTGTGGATGTAATGTTTAGAGAGATTGCAGTAAAGGCTAGAGGTAGTGTAGAAGTATGTTTAGAGGGAAAGAGGGTGGAGGAGTAGAGTGGTTGTTCATAAGAGGTTGAGAGATAGGTAGTAAAAAGAGAAGGAAGTAGTGTGAGTAAGAGAAGTAGTTGAATATAGAGTTGGAAGTGGGATGTTGGCATTGTGGAGTTAATGTAAGGGGATTGAGTGAGTGGTGTTGGAGGTAAGTTGGTGTGGTGATGTCTTTAGAGATGGGAGTGAATGAGACAGTTAATTAGAGGTGGGTGTGACTAATTATATAATGATGTCTAAGGTGTGGTGTGATAATGATGTGAGCTCTGATATTGGTGCAGTGATAGAGGGGTGTGGTCTTGGTGGAATAAGTGTAGGAGTAGTGAGGGCGGGTGGGAATAGGGGGCAGGGTAGGGGAGCGGAGTGAGCCCGCAGGGTGAATGGAGCGGGATGAGACAAGGAGTCTTGTGTCAAGAGAGACAATCAGTGAGATAGAGAGGTAACAGGTGAGTATCAGGCGGAAAGAGTAGCAGGGAGGTGAGAGGCTTAGCAGTGGGAGATTTAAGATGCCTCGAGGGGAGAGTAGAGATAAGAGACACTTAAGGGCACAGTAAGATGGGAAGAGATAGAGTAGAAATAGGGCTAGAAAATTAGAAAGGATAGCTTAGTACACAAAGAGCTTTAAAATAAACCGAGGGTGTAGCTAGTGAGTTATAAAATACAGTTTAGAGATGTATGAAAAACAGCAAGTGAGAAGGCACCACCTAGTGGGCAGTCGCCATAATTCCAGTATAAGCAGCACCTGGGGTAATTCCAGGCTAAGGTAGATGAGGAGATGAAGGAGAGGGTACAATGTAGATATGAGAAAGATATGAGGGAGTGTAAGATAGGCTGGAGGTGGGGATAAATGGGCTGCTTTATGGGGGGGGGCTGCTGCCTTACCTGACTCAGGAAACCTGCCTAACCTAGCAGTGTAATATTATATAAATAAAGAATACTTGTATTAGATTAACTAATAAAACAGGTTAACTAGTAATAAATTACAAGAATGAATAACATAATATAAAATTAATTGAAGACAAACTGAAAATATGCCTCTGTACAAGTGAAGGTTCAAAGTTCAACATACAAGAAAGCACTTGCAAGGTGTTGCAATAAAATCCAAAGCTGCCAAGTGGTGAATCTCAAAGAAAACTCCCTTTATTGACACAAATACAGGCTTTAAGCGCTTTCAGTCATGAAAATGGCCTTCATCAGAAACATCCATAATCCCAATGGCAAACACTTAAATACCCTTCAGTGACAAAATTACTATTCAGTTAACCAATTAATATGTTTTATACAAATAACATAAACTAAAAACACCACTATAAGACACTTATAAAAACTGCAACTCTACTTGCATTTATTGTACTTTGGTTTTCTGTGTAAAACAACTTTATATTTCACCCCACTATTAAGACCAGGTTTGTTATAAGCATTGAGCAGAATCTCCCATTTAAGTTCTTTATATTCAAGCTCTCCTTCTTTGTCCCCATAAAATCAGGATAAACATAGTCTATTACTGAAAACAAAAACTTTGAACACCTGGAACATTCTAATGTATGTTTGAACAATGCATTATTGTAATCTTTATTTTTTATTCCATAATAATGTTCATAAATTCTCCTTCTCAGTGATCTGTTGGTTTTTCCTATGTAGAAGGAATTACATGCCAGGCACTTTGCCATACATACCACAAATTCTAAACTACATGTAAACCTACCTGGCACTGTAATGGTTTTTACATAGGTACTTACTTCTACATAAGGCCCCTTTGCTATAAATCTGCACTTTTTGTCGTCTAAACACTTATACATACCCTTAACTCTACTGTTACTGGGTGCATGTTTGTTTTCTAAAATCTCTTTAAAGTTCCTAGCCCTTTTGTTAATGCATATGGGTTCTTCTCCCACTGCAGCCTTAACTTCTTTATTTGCTACGAAAATCCTCCAATTATTATTAATTCATTTGACAGCTTCACTGTCCACTGTGAAGGTTAAGGGCAGTAATTTCTTATCCTGCTTTACCCTTTCTTCTCCTTCCCTAGTCACTTTTCTTGCACCTTCCAATCCTAATAAATTTTAACTATCTTGCTGGGATATCTCCTATGCTTGAACCTCTCATGTAATTCTCCCACAAATCCATCTATTTTGCTAGCATCACTTGTGAGTTTCTCTACCCTAATCAGCAGCTCCTTCACTATATTTTGCTTGATGTATGTAGGGTGCATGCTAGTGTAATGAAATAAGCTATTACTAGCCACATTCTTGTAACTTATAACTGTACTTAATGTCTGTTGTCCTTGTTCCTTAATGATGTCTAAATCTAAATAACTAATCCTGAAAAAAATATATGCCAATGAAAATTTAAAAAAAACTTGTGCTGTCATTCATTTCTTTGACAAAATCCTTTAAATTACCTTCTGTGCCCCTCCACAGAAAAAAAACAAATCATCAATAAATCTGTAATAACATAAAAGATTGTTGTACCCTGCTATGTGGGAAAAGAGATTGGTCTCCCAATAAGCCATAACTCAATTGGAATAATTGGGTGCCATCCTTGTCCCCATAGCTACCCCCATTGTCTGTAAAAAGAATTCATTTTCAAAAGTGAAAAAATTGTAAGACAAAATGTGTTCTATACTTTCCAAAATAAACTTACTTTCCCCTACTTACTTTACTGAAACATGCTTCACCTTGCTGCCAATGGAGAGGAAGAGGGGGAAGAGGCATTAGATCTCATTATACAACCATATCCTATGGATACTCCAGACTTGGCAAGGCAAGAAGAAATTGAATTGCCTTATAAACCAAGTAACAATGGAAACAGCAATAAATGGAGAGAATCGGTAAAAAACATCATGACTGCACTAGTTATCAATCCAGCCAAAGAGGCAGAAGTCTCTTCAGTTCCAGAGGGCATGCCAAGGGTCTATTTAAACAAACACTGGTCATTTAAAGACTTAGTATCATCACTGAATAAGCATAAATGCTTACAATGGGACATTGCCTATTTTAAGTTATTTAATTTTGGTAATTTAAAGAATTTTGTCAAAGAAATGAATGACAGCACAAGTTTTTTAAAATTTGCACTGGAATATAATTTTTTCAGGATTAGTTATTTAGATTTAGACATCATTAAGAAACAAGGACAACAGACATTAAGTACAGTTATAAGTTACAAGAATGTGGCTAGTAATACCTTACTTCATTACACCAGCATGCACCCTACATACGTTAAACATAATATAGTGAAGGGGCAGCTGATTAGGGTAGAGAGACTTATAAGTGATGCTAGCAAAATAGATGGATTTGTGGGAGAATTACATGAGAGGTTCAAGCATAGGGGATATCCCAGAAAGATAGTTAGCAACTTATTAGGATTGGAAGGTGTAAGAAAAGAGACTAGGGAAGGAGAAGAAAGGGTAAAGCAGGATAAGAAATGACAAGCGGCCATGCCCTTAATCTTCACAGTGGACAGTGAAGCTGTCAAAGGAATTAATAATAATAATTGGAGGATTTTAGTAGCAAATAAAGAAGTTAAGGCTGCAGTGGGAGAAGAACCCGTATACATTAACAAAAGGGCTAGGAATTTTAAAGAGATTTTAGAAAACAAACATGCACCCAGTAACACTAGAGTTAAGGGTATATATAAGTGTTTAGACTGCAAAGAGTGCAGATTTATAGCAGGGGGACCTTATGTAGAACTAAGTACCTATGAAAAAAAACATTACAGTGCCAGGTAGGTTTATATGCAGTTCAGAATTTGTGGTATGTATGGCAAAGTGCCTAGCATGTAATTCCTTCTACATAGGAAAAACCAACAGATCACTGAGAAGGAGAATTTATGAACATTATTATGGAATAAAAAAGAAAGATTACAATAATGCATTGTTCAAACATACATTAGAATGTCCCAGGTGTTCAAAGTTTTTGTTTTCAGTAATTGACTGTCTCCTGATTTTAATGGGGACAAAGAAGGAGAGCTTGAATATAAAGAGCTTAAATGGCAGATTCTGCTCAATGCTTATAACAAACCTGGTCTTAATAGTGGGGTGAATTATAAAGTTGTTTTACCCAGAAAAGCAAAGCACAATAAATGCAAGTAGAATTGCAGTTTTTATAAGTGTCTTATAGTGATGTTTGTAGTTTATGTTATCTATGTTATTTGTATAAAACATATTAATTGGTTAATTGAATAGTAATTTTTTGTCACTGAAGGTTATTTAAGAGTTTGCCACTGGGATTATGGGTGTTTCTGATGAAGGCCATTTTCATGTCCGAAAGCACTTAAAGCCTGTATTTGTGTCAATAAAGGAAGTTTTCTTTGGGATTCACCACTTCGCAGCTTTGGATTTTATTGCAACACCTTGCAAGTGCTTTTTCATATATCATAAAGGTACTAAATGTCTAGTGTCATAGTTAGGTATAACAGTTAACACCAGTATTGTTTAAAGTCAGCAGAAAAAAATATAAACAGTGTGTATAATATCTTTCAGCAAAAGGCATATTCAATTTATTTAGGTTTAGTGAATCAATATGAATGCCTAGATGTCATATTTATTACTATAATTGTAAGATTTATCTACTGGGACTACAGTCATCATAAATAAAAGATGATTGGACAATGGAAAATCAAGACACTAGGGAGATGAAAATGGTTCCACCCAATGTCAGGTGTATATCAGTTGTAATACTGTTTCCCTACTTACTAAAATAGGAAGAGATATATTCAAGAATAAAATTATAAAAATTAATATATAGTATTAAATCCTGACCTGTTTAACTTTGAAGAAAGTCCACAGGGTGTACTTCAGTTTGTCTTAGAAGGTGATCTCTAGAAGGGAAAAATATGTTTGTTGGAACTACATAAGAGTAATACTTATATGAAGATTAATTATAGGGTGTATGATATCAGGGAGCAAAATCTACCAGAATTGACAATAAGATTTATATATAGCTGCTTACAAAAAATATTGCAACACCCTATCTAATTTACCCATTATTCTCTAAAATTAATTAATTAATCTATCAGACTTAAACCAAAACAGAAAACAATATAATTTTTACAGAGTTATTTTAAAGATTTCTAGACTTATATTTCTCAAAGGTCAAGCAATTAATGCATTATCCAAAAAAAGGTTATTCATGAACCTATAGATCTGTAAATGTGCTATTATAGGCTGAACTTCAAAACAGCAGTTAGAGACATGTTTGCATTTAAAATTTATAGTTGTTGTAATCTAGTTTTCAGTTTTATGTTTAAATTAGTGAAATCATAACCAAATAGTTAAATTATTTTTAAAACTATACAGCCATGAGAATGACCAGTACTATAAATGTACACAGTTCTAAAGTCTCTGCAGTCAGCCCAATGCAAGAATAAATCACATGACAGTTAAACAATTATATCGTAGTTGTTAGCAGAACATCTATTGTTTTGAAATAAACTGAATATAGGAGATGAAACTATATTTCTTATTGTATTTTAAGCTATTCAGATATAACCAAAATGCCCTATACAGTTCGACAGTAAGATATACTGAAACATTACTGTGGATATAGCATATAAAGGTTATGCCAAGTATAAATCTATCTAAAGTGAGATTTTGTTTGTAGTCCAAGATGTATAATAATATCCACGCCTCATAAGCAGTCAAAAAAATACTAAATCAGTTTGCAAATGTTACTTAAACTTTAAAAATGCACAGAAGTAAAGTAGCACATTAATGTTTTTAACAGCAGTATTTGCAGTGTGTCTTGTCACATTTAGTAACTTCTTATTTATACATAGCTGATAAGCAAAAACAAGACTACTGACAATAAAAAAAAACCTCTGAGCACACCACAGAATTTGAAAGAAGTTTGGTATCATCTTTCCTCTGGTTATTCAAATGCCTGTAGCATTAACAGAATTAATTGCATCAATATATTTACTTCCGGCATTTTCATGTCACTAACATGTAGTAACAAATGCGAGAATGTTAACAACCACTATGTACTCTGCTTTTGTGAAGCTATAACACTGAATGTCAGGCAGAATCAATTCCTATATTAAATCTTGTTACTAATTAAAGGCAGAACGTATGTTAAGTTATAAATTATATAGGTAATACCCATCTATCAGATTTAACAATTTAAGTCTGTTATGGTCATTTGTGTGATGGATATTACTATAGATACCAATCTATACAAAACAACCCAACAGTACCTACCAAGTATAAGACCACATCAGCTGTGGACCTTATTAGATTAAAAATTATCTTCAAGGCATGACAGTTGTGATAGGAAGACTTGTGAAGGTTTATCCTCTTTGCAGAAGTCATAATCTTTATAATTTGTGCTGTAGAAGTCCAAAAATACTTTAAGATTTGGATGCTGCCTTTTTAAGAAGTCTGTCAAGTTGTCGATGACGTCATGCTGCTCTTGAAGCTGTTCAGAGATGTGTGCAAACAAATTGCTGCATTGAAGAAGGTATAAACATCTTCAAGTGTTTCAGCAGGAAACTGTAAGCTGTTCAAACAGCAAACTAAGTCTTCCAAAGGCTTGAGAGCTGTTCGAGACACTCCAGCAACAACCAAAGCCTTCACTATAAACCAAAGCAGAGAAAAGAAAAAAAAAAGAAAAAAAACACCCTTGGATCTATTAAATCTTTGGATCTGTTACTTGCCCAAAGCCACCAACCAACAAAACACAATGAAACAGATACAGTAAGTAAAAGGACACCAAATGAGGTTTCCAGGCTTAATTATACAACAAAAACAACATAGGCATAAGAAAATAGAAAATAAAGCATTTCCCAGCGCCACAAATAAAGGCAGACCGCTCTAAACAGCAGCATGGAACCAATCAAAATCACTACAAGGAATCTCCACACAAAAAATCTCCAAAAACATAAGCAACACATATTTCCTACAACTATAAGGAGATATGTAACAAAAAAACAAACCCCAGACAAAAGGATAAAGGGTTAAACTATTCATATATACACTCTATTAATAGGTAAATTTCTAGTCTCCCACCAGGACACAAGTGCTCTTCAACAATTATATTCGGCTTGCTGAGCACACTCATGCAAATCTGCAGTCTGCGGCTACCACTCCACCTATACAGTATAAGAAGGAATCAGTACTGCAAACTAAACAAGGATATACATTTTGAGCCTCAAGAGCAGGAGCACACTCAAGCAGATCTGCAGTCTGTGGCTACCACTCCACCCATACAGTATAAGAAGGAATCAGTACTGCAAACTGAACAAGGATATACATTTTGAGCCTCAAGAGCAGGGTCAGTCCACCCAGGCATTCTACTTGTATGTTTTATGAGAGTGAAGCTATTACATTAGCAGTATTTCTCAGTAGTTCTCACCTTGCTAATAAAACTGACTGTTGTAGACTTGTGTCCCCCCCCCGAGCTAGTACAGTAATCCTAACTGTCCAATAGACAGTATACATTTAATTCAGATCCCTGTGACTAAATTAACCATGAAGCAGCCCTCTCAGTGCTTTCTGCTTTAGTTTGTATCACTTGGAGGCCCACCTGTTTATTTGCATCTCTATACATTCCCCTTCATTGCTAATGTATCTCCCTACTCTAATCTGTGCACAAACTGGTTACTAATCAGCAAGCCAATGTGAAGACACACTCCCATCCTTAATAAACTTTGCTGTCTCTTCTCTCCTTCACTTTACAGGTAGCTTGAATTATTACTTACCCCCTCTGAGGCCTTCACTGATTTCCACTGATTGCCTCTCTGGTTTCTTTGCATTCCACCTGGTTTACACCCCTTGTGCTATCTCCCTCCCCCAATACTAAGTCTATATTAGAATCTTACTGAGCATGGAGACATCTTTAAATTTCTAGTCTCCCACCAGGACACAAGTGCTCTTCAGCAATTACATTCCGCTTGCTGGTAAGCCATTATACCTCAGGAATTTGTTTAAAGTGTTCAGATTTGTAAAGTAATACTTACTTTTTTCTCTTGTCTTGGTGGGATTTGCCCTGCTCTGTTCACCCTCGCTAACACTCGGGCTCTCTGCTCCCCTGCCCCCTATTCCCTCCCGCCCCCAATACCTCTACATTTATAGTAATCACAGCCACACCCACAGCTCATCCTGAGATCACCTCCACCAATCACAGCTCCTCAAGTCCTATCACATTATACCACACCAACTTGCTCCACACAAAATACTCCCAATCACTCTCATTCCCACTAGGCATGTTTTACATCACCCACACTACTTCCCCATCCACATATAGTGCAACCCTATAATTCCTGTTCAGACCCCCCACCTAGAACCAACTTAAACTTTATAACCATGACTATCACACAACTAAGTCTAGTCCGTCTTCTCATAATTCTTTACAACACCACAAGTTATCACTCTAGCAATATCCCTAAACTTAGTAGCACAACACTACATTATGCACTCTCATATACAGACACCACACATTATAATAATATCTGCTCGCAATTGTTCAAGAACTACATAACGGACCAAGTCAGAACTAAACACATATGCTCTCATTCCTACTCCAAAAAAACACAATACTTTCTCACACTCCTCACCAAACTCTAACATCTGTATCACCATTTTAACACCAGGCTCACCATAAGTGGGGATATCCACCCCAACCTAGGCCCAAATCCATCCTGTCCAACACAAACTGCTCTAACACAAATGTCTGAACATAACACCCCCACTTTCTTCATCCTTGGGCAAATCAACAACAGCAGCAAAACCAACCATCTTTTAATGCTAAATATTAATATTAGAAGTATCAAAAATAAATACCTGAACTCCAGGCCACAATAGCACACTACTCCCCAGACATAGTTGCTTTAACAGAAAGCTGGCTAAATAAAAACATAGCTAACTCAGAAGTTCTCCCTACTGGCTACAATATCATTACACAAGACAAACCACTTCATAAAGGGGGTGGAACTGCCTTACTGTACAAGTTCAACTTAACAGTCCATCAATTACCAAACTCCTACCCCTCCCCAATAATTGGGACATACTTATCTCACAACTTCAACTCCACCCTAAAAAGGTCATCACCACAATTGTGATCTATATTCCACCTGGTGATACACCTGCTAGCTTTGAAGACTTCTTATCCTGGTGTTCGTCCACATACTCACAAGAAACCCTTATTCTGGGGGACTTCAACCTAGATTGGTTCACCTGTATATCAGAACCACCAAGTAATCTAATAAATCTCCATGGCTACCAGCAGCTAGTCCAAATTCCAACTAGATGTAATAAAAAATCTAAAAGGGAATCCATCCTTGACTGGGTCCTAACTAACAACCCCACATTGTACCCTCACACAGGCAGTCTCCCAGACACCTTAAGTGACCACAACATAATACACTTTATACGTAGTAGAACAAGCATATGCAAAACCACTAACTATATATCCACTAGAAACACAAAAAAATTCTCTCCTGAGGTCCTTAACACTTTACTCTGTAACTGTGACTGGACCCCCCTAAAAACCCTCCCACTTGACCAGGCTGTAGCATATTTCAACAAAACATTTCTACAACACCTAGACACTGTCGCTCCATTGCACAAAATCAAGGTTAGAACGTCAACATACCCCTGGCTCAGTAAAGAAACCAAACAAATCCTCAAGTCCAGAGACACTATCTGGCTTAACTACCAAAAAAACAAAGAAACACAAAGCCTAACTAAGTACCAAGAACTGCGCAACCATGCAAAAAAATGCATTCGGCTGGACAAAAAAATCCTACTAAACAACATTACAAACTAAATAGCAACACAACCCCCCAAAATTTTGGAAAAATGTAAACCAGCTACTAAAATCCGCCCAAAAGGCTACCCCCAAACCAACCACCCCTGACACTAAAGTTCCCATAGAAACACAATTCAACTCCTACTTTGTGAACTCAATTCTATCCTTAGTATCACAGGACAGTTCCTTCCTCACTATCCCCCCAAGACAAATAACACTAGTACAAGCTTTACCCTCAAAACAGTTTCCACCACTTCAATCAAAAGCATGCTCTCCAAACTAAAAACCTCATCAACAGCAGCCGACCTACTCCCCAGCTATTTCTTGAAACTCACAGCAGATGCTATTGCTATCCCAGTCTCCACTCTCATAAACAGATCAGTTGTTGAAAACTATGTGCCCAAACTCTGGAAAATATCCTATGTTACACCCATACATAAAGGTGGGACCTCCACTGAACTTAATAATACAGACCCATTGCTTTGCTCTCCCCCTGGCCAAAATCCTAGAAAAATGCATCCATACCCAGATGCTAAACTATCTCCTAGATAGCAACATCCTGTCACATACTCAGCATGGTTTCAGACCTGCCCATAGTACCACAACAGCCCTCATCTGCTTCACAGACACAGTAAACCATCTCAAAAATGAAGGCCTACGGGTGTCAACTCTTTTTTTGGATATGTCCAAAGCATTTGACACAGTCTCACACCAAATCCTGCTAAACAAACTAAACCAATATCACCTATCAAATTTCACTCTTACCTGGTTCCAAAGCTGCTTAACTGACAGGTACCAAGCTGTGAAATGGGAAAATGATCTCTCTCTCCTCAGCTGCCCATGACTATAGGAGCCCCACAGGGTTCTATCTTAGGACCACTACTATTCACAGTCTTCACAAATGACCTCCATACCTCCACACAGCATGCATCTATCATTCAGTATGCAGATGACACTACATTAATCTGTACTGCACAAAGCATTCCCACCCTCCTGCAAACAACTCAGCTAGCATTCTCTGACGTTAAAAACTACCTTACCAAAGCCCAACTTATCCTCAATCCAAAGAAAATTCAGCTTATGATTATAACAGTTCTAACAAAAACACTGATAACAATCAGTTCACCATCTACTCCACAAATGCTACTCCAATTGCTCCAGTGGCATAGGCTAAGCTATTGGGAATAACCATAGACTCCCACCTAAAATTTCATAGTCATCGCAACTTAACTTTTAAAAAGGTACATGCCAAACTGGGATCACTCTACCGTATCAAACTATTTCTTACCAACAACACAAGATCAGGCATTGCTTGCTTCCAACTTCTATCCACCCTACTCTATGCATCTCCCGTTCTGACTAATCTCAACAAAACCGAACTAAGCAAAATGGAAGCCTGCTATAACAGAATTGCCCGCTTTGCTGCAAATTGCTCATATAGAACTCATCACTGTACTACTTTGAGACAGCTCCACTGGCTTGAACTGCCCAGCCTCCTAACCTACAATCAGCTCTGCCTCTGTCATTCTATCTATTACCTCCCCAATAAGTGTTCTGCCCTCAAAACCCTAGTACATCACTCAGCCAAAAGGCCTCTTAGATCATCAAGCAAACTACTACTAGAAGTCACCAACAGCTACAATAGCTTTGGAGATGCACTATATAGTAGTTCAGTGGCTAAAAAATGGAACTCTGTCCCCACTAGCATTCAAAACACATCATCCAAAGCCTCCTTTAAAGACCTCATCAGGCAACATCTCAAGCAAAGTTGGCAGTGCCATGATTGCTCCCCAGGCTAGTGAAAGTGCATAAGGTATACATACTAAATCTAGAGTACTTGATAATAGTTTTCAATCTTACTCACAAACACTGGCTAATCTACAATGTATGTGCTGTACCTCTGTACTATGTATGTATTCTACCTATGTTCCAAATTTCAACTGTACACCACAAATCTATTAATTACCTTTATTTTTAAATTAATATTTTTTGTTTGTTCACTCCACTGTAACTGTTGATGTGCCGCATACCACTGTAAAAGCATGTCTCTTGTAATTTGTGTGTATACTGATCATGTCTAAATAACTAAATGTATTTGTAATTTTTCTTTGTGGAGCTTTTCTCCCCGGGCCTCTGCTGAAAAAGAGCCTTTTCGGCTCAGATACCCCCGGTTAACAAATGTAAAAATAAAATAAATAAATAAAAATAAATAAGACAGCAACCAGAATGCCAACCATTCAATCAAAGCAAAATATGGCTTCTTAACATCTATAAACAAAGTAATATTAAACCAGCACAGTCAATATATTCAAAAGTATAAGCAAGTATGGGGGAATAATCAAAACCTTTTTTATTATTATTTTATATATATATATATATATATATATATATATATATATATATATATATATATATATATATATATTTTTTTTTTTTCCTCCTTTTAACCTTAACAAAGCAGAATGTTAATACAGTACGTTTATATAGGGTATATACTAAATTATATTTTTAAAAATATCTAAGACATGGAGAACTAACACTAGTAAAAAGGAAATAATATAAGCAAAGTGCTAATAGCTATTACAAGAATCTAAATAACTAGTCAATAGGTAAACACAAGCTAAAATCACAATATAATAGAAATTAGAACAACACTCACCTGTTGAACCATTTTCAATTTCTGTGACTTCTGGGTCATAAGAAGTATCATATGTAAATAAAAAAAACATAAAATCCATATTGTAAAAAAAATATTTTTAAGTTTCTTCTTATGTTCAACTGTTTTCCAGGTACCATTTTCAGCAATTCTTTTAAGACTTGAACTAGCCCAGTCCATTTCATCTATTTTTTCCAATATTTTATTGGATTTATATATTTGATGGCTGCATCTAGTTCTTCAAGTATCTTCAGACCATCTTGAAGGACGATTTTCTGCCTTGCAGGGAAAAGCAGGTGAGACTTTTTGTTTTTTTAAGTTCTTTAAGCAATGGTAAGAATTGTTTCCTTTTAGTTATGACAGATGAAGAATAGTCAATATCAAAATGAATAATGTTGTCCTTGTATTTGATAGATGATCTAGACCAAGCCATATTCAAAACTATTTCTTTATCATGAGTGGACAAGAATTTAACTATGACTGATTTAGTGGAATTGCTTTTGGTATTTGTAGATGTAGACAAGGACCTGTGGGCTCTTTCTATACCAAAAGAAAGTGCTTCAGGAAGCTGTAAAATTTCAGGTAGCCATGAGGTTAAACATTTTTCCAAATTATTTTCTTCCAGATTGGTAGCTCAAAAATCCTGATGTTATTTCTTTGTGATCTATTCTCTAGATCATCTATTTTTGTTTGAAGCAGGGTATTTTGGTTTAGAAGAAATTCTAAGTTATGCTTATTTGGTTGTATTCTACTATCCATGTCATTTAAAGAAGTTTCAATACCAGTAATTTGTTTCTTCTGTTGCTTAAGAACTTGATGAATTGTCTCCATTTGTTGCAAAGTGGTTTCTTTAAAATTATCAATCTTCATGTCCATTCTGTCAAATTTTGCTTGTCTCTTGTATTTTGACAGGAAAAGTTAAAAATAATTTAAAAATATTTTAATACTAAGTAGACTATTAAGAGAAACTAAATATATAAAAAATGTTTTTAGTTAGTTATAATTAAACATTCTTATCATAAAAGATCTGATAAGGCAAAGCTAAAAGAAAGTGCTGCTACTCAAGGCTCATCCTAAGCCACACCCCCAGCAACAAGATATTTGACTGCTTCCAATTCTATTTTACAAAACCTGCATTTGTCTGATTTACAAAGTTCATTGAACATTTGGGAGAAACAATGTGTACTTAGTCCACTATTCTGGGCTGCCAATATTAACCTTTCATCTTTTGATTTAAATTCACCTATCCTTAACCATTCCTGCAGCTGGTCCTGATTGACATGAGGTTGTTCCAGGAGTTTTCTGTACTTGCAACTATATTTATGTATTTTCCACATTTCTTGCCTTCTTATCTAATCCTTCACCAAATGTTCTTTCTTCTTTTTGTTTTGGCACATTCAGTTCCTGTCTTATTTTTGTCTATTTCTGGTTTGATTTCCATTCCCACTTGACACCAATATGCTTCTGCTAAATTAAACAGGAAAGTCATTTTAGACTTGTTCGCGTCATGTTTAAAAACTTTCACTGTGTTTGGATCATGTGAGGTCAGCAGATATGTTATTCAGTCCTACAATTGCAGATCTACACATGTAATCAATTTTGAGGAGGCCCATACCTCCTTCAGAACTGGGAATATGTAATCTTAGGTAGACTGATTTTTATAAATCATTTGATAAGCATAAAGCATTTTTTATGTTTTCCTGTCCAACTGATCCAGTACCTTTTTGGGCCAGTCCATTACCCCAAAACTATAAGTTAGAACAGGAAGAGCAAATTGATTTATAGCTTGGACTTTGTTCCTAGATGTCAGGTCTGTTTTCAGTGTAAATTTTAGTCTTCTAAAATGTTCCTTATTTTTATTTGCATTTGTTCATGTTTTATAGTCGATCCTTCATCAGTTCAAAAATATTTATACACTCCCACCTGCTCAAGTTCCTTTATATCACTTTCCTGTACTATTCTGCTCTTTTCGTAGTGCTGCAGCTTTCCTGCTTTAAAGGTTGCTTTTGCACATTTATCAAGACCGAATGACATTCTTATATCATTTGAGAAAGTGTTGACCACTTCCAGTTGCGCTTTCAGCTCCTTAGCTGAAGAACTACACAGTTTTAAATCATCTACAAAAAAAAGATGAGAAGTCTTTTACACTTTATTGTTGTATTGGAGCCGAATTGTAACCATGACCTAATCTGCTAAGTAGATAGATCAGTGGGTTAAGAGCAAACAAAAGAGCAGCTGTGACAAAGACTCACATTGGAATATCCCCTTTTGAATTTTTAACCTTGGGATAATAATTTATTCTTTATTATATCTTAGCTTCAAAGTGGCTTGCCACTGTTTCTTGGTCACTATACTGTAATCAATGTAGTGTGTAATGAATCATTGTAGGGTGTATCTTACACATTTGTAAGCACTCTTTTATCCATGAATGTGGGATGCTATCAAAAGCTTTTTGTAGTCTTTCCATGCCATACTTTAATTCTTTAATGACTTTAACAAGAAATGATATTTGTTCCATATGACTTCCTTTTTTCCTTTTATTACCCTTTTGTTTTTCTAAATGGCTATAAACTCTTTTGGCATCAATTCCAGTGTATAGTTTATACATCGTCAGAAGGCAAGTTATTGGTCTATAGTTTTTAGGATATCTTGCAGATTCATTGTTAAAGATGAGTATTGTGTTTTCTGTTGTTAACCAAGTTGGCTTCTGTTCAGAGTGTGCATATAAATAGTTCTTACTCAGGGCTAGTACTGCATCTGGGCCTGGGGGGGGGGGGGTTCCAGTTAGAAGCTTTTCTTAACTTTGTTTCAATTTCTCTGGCCGTTACTTCATTCCATTTCATATCTGTAAATTTGAACTTCATATTCTTTCTTTTAATTGTTCTATCCCTTTAGCATATTTATGTTCCACAGGATCTTCATAGATACTTCTCCAAAATATATCTATTTTTTTTTGGTGGTGTTTCTATTCCTTTTGCCTTGCTTCACAATTCTCTGTAAAACTTTTTTGGGTATCATCAATAAATTGCTTTTTTTTCACTTTTCCATTATATTTATCTCCATACCTTCTGATTTTTTCTACCTGTGCTGATATCTTTAGTTTATTATTTGTAATAGTGCATGATAGATCCTGGTCTGTTTTGATACTGCTCGTTGCTTTTATCACATCTATCCTTGTTGATCTGTTTCCCTTTCTGCACTGTTTTAACAGTGACACTTCCTGTATTAATTTTTATAGTTTTCTCTTTTCAATAACTTCCAGGATGGCATTTGATTTCCCTTACTGCCCTGTGTTTTTGTGGTAAGACTTTATGTATTATTAATTTAGCTGCACAGTAACATATCCTGTTTACTTCTTTTATAGCGCATGAATTTCTACGAAGAGTCCTGATTACTGTGTTAATTTGTTTTATCAAACTTGTAACATTTTGGGATTACTGACTTTCTGTAATCTAGTTCTTTCATTGATCTTAATATGTCTATCCATCTCTATTAAATCAAGCTATTGTTACCTTAGATCATTTTCTTCTAAACTAAAGACACATTCTTTGTTCTCCATTTCCTGCAGGCATTCCACAGAAAGTTTCAAAACATCTTCCTGTGACATATTCGTTTCAACTTCATCCTGTGCATCCATTTCTCTTTCTTATAGGAACTCACTGGCCTATCAGTGTGCAACACTGACTGCATCAGAATTTCCACATGTTCCTGTCTCTTCCCTTGCTGTGCAACTCCAACTAAATTTTTGGATTGGTTTCCTAGTGAAGGCTCCAAAGTATCCTCATATGGCAACTGATCAGATGCTTCCTGCTCAACAGATTTCTCCTTAATTTTGGGATTCATTGTTCTGTTTTGATGTGATATTACAGGTACAGCAACTGAAGTTCTGCACAGATGGCAGGTGCAAAGGCTCAAAATAGCAAAGCACAACACAAAAAAACAGCCAACAGCAACTGGAATGGAAACTAAACTGACTTTATTAAGTCAACCCACAGTCAACATACTGGTTTCAGCCCAAAGGCCTTTCTCAATGCATAATATTAACTGCAGTCAACCACACTATATATATATATTAAAGCATCTATTGCCCAATATTTTATCAATAATAATACATTTAAAACTAGCAGAAGTATGTACAATCATGTGTATAGTGCATTTGTTGAGTATTTATTTTTAATGTTACTAAGATGTTCAGAAATGTGGACCTAATAAATCTGGAAGTTTGGCTGATATAAAAAGCAGAACAAGTACATACCACAAGGTAAATAACCCAGTTACTACTAGAATTAGAAAAAGTGTTTATAGAAAAGATCTGTGGTGTATTTTTACTGGTAAATTCCTTAGTCTGATGAATGTATTTACAAAAGGAACAGTGCCCACATGGAAAACGCCCAACTGCCCTGGTACCATCCAATGTGACCTGCAATAAATAGTCGGATGGTATAAACTTGTAAAAAACAAAAAGAATATGAACTGCACCGACTACTGTTTATTAACAAAGCTCACAATAAGTGCCAAAATACTAAGCGCTTTCACCATATGTAAATCAATGGCTTCTTCAGAGTAAAAGGAGCATTATATCACAAACACTTATAAATGATTTCACATTCAAATACACCTATCTTACACCTTAATTAATTAAATATGCTAATTAAGCTAATATATTCCAAATGTAAAAAGATGTATAAAAATATATTACCTGAAGCTAATATATAAATAAAAATAAAAATAAAATAACTACAATCAAATAATGTGTCTTATAGGGCCAACCCATTACCTTTATCTTTTAACTAAACATTGTTTGTATAATGTTGTCTAAATATATAGAATTAATACCTCAAACAGTTCATATAAACAATGTTTACATAACATCAAATAGCCATAGTTCTCTGTTTAAGCATTGGCATAATTGAGATATGGTCATTGAGCCCCGGAAAAGATATGGCATTAAAAATAACTTGCCATTTGTATTCTAGGGACTCAATTTTGACATTATTGTCACCCCCTCTTTCACTCTCTAATACCCAATCAATCACAAAGAAGATGAACTTTTTAAAATTGGTACATTTAATGGAGTGTACATACAAGGCATTGTGAGTGTCTTTATTTTTGATAGCCCTTGGATGTCCTACAATTTTTTCTCTCAACTTATGAGTAGTTTTTCCTACATAAAAACCTGAGCATGTTGTGCATGTTGCCAAATAGACCACCATTTTGGAATTGCAACAACATCTACTTGGGCAGGGGATTGTCCTATTGTACCCCCAAACTGTAACACAGGGTCCATCATTAATGAATTTGCAGAATCTACATGCCCCGCATTTGTACATATGCGAGCATGTATGTTATGCCTTATGCTCTTCAATAGGTTTTTAATATTTCTCCCTCTAGAAAGTACTACACGTGGCATCTGACCTAACTCATTTTTTACTTCAGTATCAAAAGAAAAGTCCCATGCTCTCCTAATGATCTCTATAACCTGTGATGTCTGATGATTATACTTCAAAATAAGTGCTCTAGAGTCAGAGGTCCCAGTTCGTTTGCCAAAGGTTCCACCCATCCCATTCAAAATGGGTGTGAATGATGTGTCCCTTTTACCCATCACCTCATTTCTAACTGCTGTCAAGAGTTTCAAGGGATATCCCCAGGCTCGAAACAAATTGTATAGTCATCCCCTTTGGCAAAAACAAAGTGCCCACATAGGTGGTAATCCATTAAGTACAGAAGAAGTAATTAGGAACCTGGGGACCCAAGTTGATAGCAATCTCTCATTTGACAACCACGTGGCCAAAGTGGTTAGAAAAACATTTTATATAGCCCACCTAATCATGAAGGGATTCACATCTAGATCAGGGGAGGTCATCGTGCCTCTTTACTCATCCCTCATCAGGCCCATAATTGAGTACAATGCCCCTTTTGGGATGTACCTTACCAGACACCTGCAGCAACTGGAAAGACCCCAAAAGTACCTCACCAAGAGGATCAAAGGGCTCAAACAGATGCCATATGCTGCCCGGTTAAAGAAACTCCAGCTCTACTCAGTGGCATACCACCTGTTCAGAGGCGATCTGTGCCTGACGTATAAGGCCATGTCAAACCCGGAATTAATGGACATGCTGCACCTCAGAAAATCCAAATCCCATCGAGCTACGCGCTCGAGAGACTTGAACCTCAGCACTGAAATAAATAGGACATGCCTGAGGGACAGATTCATAACCCAGAGGCTCCCTTCACTCTGGAATAAAATCCCAGTCCAGGTTAGGCAGAGTCCCTCATTGACTCTGTTCAAGAGGAATCTTGATGAGTGGATGGGAGATCATAGGTTTACCCTGGGTATCACTTCTGTGTCACTGTTAGATAGAGGCACAGTATACTAACCTCGAAAAAGGGCATAGCAAAATAAATTTAAAATGGGTGACGAAAGACAAACACATTCTGGCTAGGCTTATAAATGCCCTAGGGCAGATAGCCTAGTATGAACCTATGAACCTATTCCTATCAGATTGTACATCTCTTCCTGATAGGTATTGTTGTTACTAACCAGACGGGACAATCGGACCATCTGTCCCTTAACCACACTCTTATGTTGGAAAGGGGGATGGCAACTTGAAAAATGCAAAACTGAATTGCTATAGGTTTCCTTCCTATAAATGTTGCTTTCTAGTCCTTCCAATGTCTTAGTAAGTTTCAAGTCTAAAAAAATCAATTGTTTCACTGTTCCATTTGAATGTAAATTAGAGAAATGAAGTCGTGGAGTTGAGATAATCAACGGAATTTCTTGCCTCGTCCTCACCCCCTCTCCATAACACTAATATGTCATCCAAAAAACGGTTGTAAAGTACAATCCATTCATAAAAGGATGACTGGAAAAGGAAGGTCTCCTCCCAAAGAAGAAGTACCAAATTGGCAAAAATGGGTGCACACTTGGCACCCATCGCCATCCCTGAAATTTGATGAAAAATTTCACCTTCAAAACTCAAGTAGTTGTTCTTCAGGATCAGCTTCATAAAAGCAACCATAATATTTAGCTTCACCCCATTCACCTGCTTACTCTTCAAGAGGCTTTCTCTAAAATATTCCACCCCTTCATCGTGTGGAATTGATGAAAAAAGGTTTACCACATCTATTGTAAGTAATGTCCATTTCATGTCATCCTTGTCCAAACTACTTAGGCATTGCAAACAATGCCATGAGTCTTTCAATATATGACTAGTCCCGGTCAACACCCCCTGTGTGTTCTTGTCCACATATGCCGCCAGGGGCTCAGTTTTAGAGCCCCTTGCAGCAACTGTTGGTCTAAATGGGGGTCATTTATGTTCTTATGGATCTTAGGGATACCAAACACAATGGGTGTGACCGGGTAATTTACAGTCAAAAATCTAAACTCACTCTCTTGTATTACCCCCTCAAGTAGAGCATCCAACAGGAAAAGATCAATTTTATGATAAGCAATATTCATTTTGCTTTTAGAAGCCCTCTGGTATGTGGTGTGGTCATCTAAAATATTATGCATTTTTGCTATATAATCAATTTGAGACATAATGACCACACCCCCACCCTTATCTGGCTTCATAATTCTAATCTCCCTGTTGGTGGCCAATTCATTTAATGCAGATCTTTCAACCTCATTAAGATTGTCTACATTATCACATTTTGTTTATTTTTCATAAAGCCTCTCATACCATTTATACACAACTTTTCAAATGTTAACACATCCCTATGGGTAGGTGGAACAAAGGTACTTCTCCTTGTCAAAACAGAGGGTGTCACATTCCTTTGGTCATTTTGCCCTTTAAAATACAACAAATGTAATTGTCTCGTATACAATTTCAAACTCGTATATAAATCAACAATGTTGAAACAAAAATCAGGAAGAAAAGTAAAACCTTTAGAAAGCACATCATGATGCATTTGTTTTATTTCTATTGTGCTGAAATTAAAAATCGTGAACCCAACTTTAATACTAATCTCACAATGTAATATACCTTCATCATCATTATTAAAAAGCTCTGAATTTGAAGAAGTATTGCCAAAGACACCATCAATATAACAAGCTTCAACATTTTCAACATTTTCAGAGATACCATTAGCGCCAACAACTACCTCTTCCTCCTGTTGTTGTGCCATTGCCCTTTCCTGTTGTAATTGTTGGTCGGCTGTTGTGGTTTTTGGTATACAACGTATTGTTGATTCTCTGGAAACCCTCCCCTTTTGTTTCTCAAACGCTCCGATCTCCTCGGTCTTGGAGATCCATCTAAAAAATAAGACTTTTGATCCAAACACTCACTGGAGTCAATGTCAAAATGTTCAGTTCAAATATCTGCACTGTTCCTAAATGGCTGATTACCACATGTATCGTGCTTGTTAGTATAATTGTTGTTGCTTGTCCCAAAAGTATATGCCATGTTATTTTTATAGTCTGACATATCCCTAGATTCTTAATCTTAGTTTTAACATTTTTGTCAACAAACTTATCAATATTGTTGAGCATTACATTGTAATGTTTAGCGTACTGAAAAAACAATAAATCATTAATAATACTTTCATCCAAAAACACAATTTCTTTCTCAAGTAAATCTAACTTACTCTGATTGTTTTTAATAATGATGTCCAACATCTCCAAACCAGTCCTGTTGAATAAATCAACAAGTTGTTTATAAGCAGTAGTCCCTTTTTTGATTCCATTCGGTAATTTGTTGAACCTAAGACCCTTCGGTACCTGTTTCAACACAATAGACTTAGAAAGAAATGCATTGTCCATTTGTAGGCCCCGATATTTCTGACAAATGGTTTCAAATTGCTCAAGTTGTTTCTTTAAACATGGCATCGGTACATCCCTTCCCTCCTCATTTGAGACTGAGAAGTTGACCTCTGGTGTTCGGAGCCATTGTTTAATGTCCCTCCGGTTGATTTGTGTTCCATCATTTGGTTCGTTACAATTGCTGGTCTCATTAACACCATTGTTGACTGCATTCAGGGCCGGTTGCGAATGAAGCGTAAATAATTCAACTTGTGAATCAGTGAGCGTCACCTGGGTTGACCTTCCAGCCTTGTTCTGGTTCTGAATTAAGAGAGCTGTTAGCTTCTTAACGGAAGCTGTAAGTTCACCAATAACAGTTTCCATGGTGAAACAAAGAAATTTTCCAAAAAGTTAGAGCGTTGCATAAACTGCTCATCAAGTAACAGCTGTAGTATCACTTAAATAAACTGCACAACCCAAAAGGGTATAAACATGTAAAAACCAAAAAGAATACGAACTGCACCAACTGCTGTTTATTAACAAAGCTAATGTTTAGTTAAAAGATGAATGTAATGGGTTGGCCATATAAGATGCATTATTTGATTATAGTTATTTTATTTTTATTTTATTTATATATTAGCTTCAGGTAATATATTTTTATACATCTTTTTACATTTGGAATGTATTAGCTTAATTAGCATATTTAATTAATTAAGGTGTAAGATAGGTGTATTTGAATGTGAAATCATTTATAAGTGTTTGTGATGTAATGCTCCTTTTACTCTGAAGAAGCCATTGATTTACATATGGTGAAAGCGCTTAGTATTTTGGAGCTTGTTGTGAGCTTTGTTAATAAACAGTAGTCGGTGCAGTTCGTATTCTTTTTGGTTTTTACAAGTTTATACCCTTTTGGGTTGTGCGGTTTATTTATTTGGATGGTATATTACATTTGTAATGACTGAAGTGGCTACCCAAAGTCTTTCCTCTATGAAACGAGAATGAACATCTGTCTCCCAACAGGTCATACAGTCTGTCATCAGCCAGTGATGTTGCACCAAATCCATAAACTGATGTGTATTCCTACCATAGCTTGTAGTAAATCTAATTTTAATATTATCATTCTAATCACCATGTTTCTTATATTTAAGTAGATCACTTCTACAAAGCTGTTGGATCTCCTTGCTGGTTTAAACCAGCTTAGCTGTGAGGTAACCACATTCCTTAAAATGTTTAATCAAGTCCTGGTCAAAATGCATATAATCTTCTGTGTTAGAGCAGATACAATGAATCCTCATAAATTGAGACTTAGGAATATTACTAATAACATGTTTGGGGTGGTAGCTGGAGGCATGCAATAATGTATTTGAATGAAAGTGTTTCCTAAATACAGAACTGGCCAACATACCGTCCTGCTGGCTAAGTAGATTCACATCCAAAAAAGAAAAAGAAACCAGATCACAATTGACCGTAAATCTGATACCCCATTTGTTTTCATTCAAATATTGAACAAACTCTTGTAAATACACTTCATCCAGTTTCCACACCATCCAGCAGTCATCCAAAAAGTGTCTCCAAATATCTATTTCATCAAGAAATAGATTGTGACTACTATCATAAATAATCTTTTGTTCAAGATAACCCATGAACAAATCAGCATATATGGGTGCAAAAGATGCACCCATAACTGTCCCTTTAAATTGTAAATAACATTTGCTGTTGAAGTAGAACACATTTTTTTGTGAGGACATGTTCTGTAAAACACAGAAGAAAGGTATTAAAGCCTGGACTGTATAGTGGAATTTTATCCAACCAGTGTTCCAGTGCACATAACCCTGCCCAATGTGGAATACTAGTGTATAAAGAGATCACGTCCAGGGTACACATTAGCCAACCAAGCTGCAATTGAGTATCAGATGTGATATTAAGGAATTCAGTGGTATCTTGCAAATGTGCCCTAACAACTTTCAACAAAAGTTTTAGATGAGTAGTTAAATAGACAACGGCTCAGTGAGAGAACCTTTCCCAGTGACAGTCGGTCTCCCTGGTGGTTTATTAACATCTTTATGAATCTTCTGGAGAAGGTGTAGATGTTAAGGTAAAGGATCCTTCACTTTTAAATGAAATGATGTATTCTTACTAATAATTCTTTCACTAACTGCATTTTCCAAAACTGATCTATTTCCTTTTTAAACTTAGGTGTAGGGTCAATGTGCATACATGTATAAAATCTAGTATCCTGCAGCTATCTATCAACTTCCTCAACATACATTAACCAGTCCATCACTACTATGGTACCACCTTTGTCCACTTGAATAATAACAGTGTTTTTATTATTCTTTAACCTATCCAGGGCTTCCATTTCTGGTGCCGTTAAGTTAGGAGGAAAACATTTTTTGTTATAGTTAGAACTAAAATGCAGTTCTTTCAAAATACATCTTTGAAATATCTCTACATTTTTATTCATAGGTGGCATGAATGTAGATTTATAAAATCTAAAGCCAGTAGGATAAGTAAAACCCCCATCTGAACCACCTTCTTGGAAATGCAGTTTAAGATTAAATAATCTACA
This sequence comes from Protopterus annectens, assembly GCF_019279795.1. Classification (NCBI taxonomy): domain Eukaryota; kingdom Metazoa; phylum Chordata; order Ceratodontiformes; family Protopteridae; genus Protopterus; species Protopterus annectens. The sequence goes on along the minus strand of NC_056748.1, from coordinate 72,454,490 downwards.
AAATGAATACAGATCCTCCACAAAAGTATTCTCCAACACACAAAATCCGGGAATAAAATTTAGTCCTTTATTGTGTATCATGTAATCAGAATCTGACAAAACAACAGATGAAATGTTAAGGACATTATTTTGCAAATTTACTTGGGTTTCAAAAGGTTCAACACTGCTTGCAAGGATCCATCTGCACCTATGTTTCCTGCCCCCTCCTCCTTTTCCTACTAATAAAGTGACTGAACCAATGCCCTGTATTGACTCTCCTTGTTCAGTGGGACAAGTTTTTTTATGAGCTGGTGATGTTTGTTGTCTTTCAGTTTCAGTATCAGTATAGGAGGACGAATCCTCACCAGAAGTATCGCTAACTGTTTTCTTGAGGATTGACTTCTTCTTTTTCTCTTTTGACCCATTTGTATTGAGTAATTTTTAACAAACTTAACACTTTTGACATAATCAAAAAGCTTCCCCAAATTATAATCCCTTAAATCCCTGTTAAATTTGCATATTTTCCTTTCTTTCAGTTCTTGTTCGAACTGTAACAAGTCCTTGCTCAATTTATTAAAACAATGTTTATATATTATTCAACACATGGAGGAACACTTGCAGATAAACACTCCTTATCCAGAAATAAAATAAACAAAGTTTGATAGCAAGTGGATAGGAGCGAAGCTAGACAGCAAACAAATATAGTTCAAGTCCAACACAAAGCCCTTCTGAGTTTCAAATATTCCAAGTAATCCAAATAGAACCACCAAGTCCTGTGGTAAATATTCTTTATTCAACAGACAAGCGCTTTCGCTGAGTACAGCTTCTTCAGGTCAATTCAAAAAACAAAATCAAGTCCCATAATATGTAGGTAATCCAATTAAATTGCAACAAAGTCAATTAAACATTTAAAAGGGAAATGTAATGTTAATAAAGACTTATAAAAACATATAAAATATTACTCAAATTAAAACCTCTATAGCACTTATAATAAAAACATATATGTGAGAACATGTAAGGGACAAATATGTGTATAAGTGGAATTGTATAAGTTTATTAAAACAATATACTAGTGTGTACAAGACTCACAGATACAAGAGCTGGTCTATTATGTTATTCCTAGTTACTGTTATGTGATGCAGAGTGTCTATTTAATGTGCCTACGTCTCCTAAGCCTGGGTTTGATGGATGCTCTCTCATTCAACCCTGATCCATGGTCAGCCCTCAATCTAACTAAAAATAGGAAGCCTATATAGAATTAAACCTTTCCTAACATCATCATCCAGAGCCAAGATTGCCCACTCTCATCTTTTGTCTACTCTTCTTTATGCCTCACTAATTTATACTAACCTTAAGAAATCCAACCTTAACAAACTGGCTACTTGCTACAACAACATTGCCCGCTTTGCCACTAGTAACCCCTTTAGAACTCATCACTGTATTAACCTGAAACTTCTAGGCTGGCTTGAACTACAAAACCTTCTGTTAATCCCTCAACTCACTATTGCCCATAAAATCTTATACCAACCAAACAAAACCCCAATTCTTTCTAAACTTTTAATCCCTTATAACAACCTAAACTCCCTTCGCTCATCCAGTAAACTTATGGCTACCATAACAAAGACTTATAATTCGCTGGTGACTCTCTCTTTAATAATACTGTAGGAAGGAACTGAATCTGCTTCCTAGCGACATAACACTTACTACATCTCTGCCTCTCTTTAAACACAAAATCAAAGATTACTTCCAAAGCCACTGGCTCTGTTCCTGCTCAAAACCTGACTAATCCTTCACCTCCTCTGCGCTTTCCTACTACTCTGCACTTTCCTACTGCTTTACTTTCCCTCTCTCTTACTGTATTCTGCTTCAGTCTACCTCCTTTTAGAGTATTCTGTTTCATCTTACCTCTAAGCTAATCTGTAACTACTTTCCCTTCTCTTTTCTTATATTGCTTACCTTCCTCCTCTCCTATTTTATTGCTTCTCTTTCTCCTTCTGTTACTAAGATTAGTTCTTTATAACATTATTAATCAATTTTGCTCTCTGTTTTGTGCCTTGTTCTTGATGTTATTTCAACTACTTAATGTTATTTTTATAAATATGATCCTCTCTTTGTATATATCTGTTATTGCTACTATATTTTTTATTTGTCTATTCATCTATGATGATTTTGTCCATTTGCTTGTCTATTGTAACATTTTGTGTTCAATTTTATGTGGAGCTTTTCTCCCCGGGCCTCTACTGAAAATGGAAATGTATCCAGCTAGACTAGCCCGGTCAACAAATGTAAAATAAATAAAATAAATAACTATCCAATCACTCTCCCTGCTTTCAGTGTAATTCCTTAGGTCACCTCCTCTCTTGTTCGGGGTGACAACCTCTAGGGCTCTAAACAGAAATGTATGTGTGTGGTCATTATTGCTAACATGCTTGGCTAAGGCATTGTGGGTCGATCCTTTCCTTATATGATATGCATGTTCTCTTATTCTGTCCCTAAATTTGCGGTTCGTCTTTCCCACATAAAAACTGGTACATACCTGACATACTGCAAGATATATCACATTGCTGGTCATGCAGTCAGCAGTAGCAGTGGTATCAAAAATCCTTCGTGTATCAGGATGTACAAATTCAGTGGAATTGTCAATGTATGAGCAGAAATTACAATGTCCACAAGATACTGTGTACTGTCTAGTAGTTGTAAGCTGCTTAACCTGTCTCGGATAACATAGTATCCTCTTAAGATTTTTTCTGTTCCTATATTGGAACTTTGGGGCATCACCAACAATGTCCCTAATGGCATTGTCAATCTTGAAAATTTCCCAAAATTTACCAATTAATTCTCTCATCTCAAAATGATCTGATGTAAAAGTAGTGGTAAATTTCACAACTGGTGAAGTAGTGGTAGTAGGTGTATTTCTACCAAGTGTGTCTATAGCCTCATTCGGTCCAAAATAGGGTGCTGCTACTGTATGTCTTAAATCATGTATATTATGTAGATTGTCCTCAATCTCAGTGATACCATACCCTCTATCTAGCAATCTCCCTTTTAAATTCACCAATTCCATGTCAAAGCCCTCTTCAGTCGGGTTCAGTCTAGAGGCTCTGATGGCTTGGCCCTTGATAATATTTTTAAAAACAAAAGAGGGATGCATGCTAGATCTCAATAATAGAGAATTGCTATAGCACGTCTTCCTGAAAACACCAGTATTGATCAAGCCATCCGATAGTTTCTCTATATACAGGTCCAAAAATTCAATCTTATCTAATGAAAAATTCATAGTAAATGTGAGGTAATTAGTTAAACCATTCACATCATTCAAGAATAGTGCCAATTGCTCCACAGTGCCATTCCATAGAACAAAGACATCATCCACAAAACGCCGGAATAATATAACATGTTGTTTGAAGGCTTCTAAATTGAATAGTACCTTCTCTTCCCAGCAGGCTAAAACATATTGGCGTAGCTATTAGCGCAAGGTGTTCCCATAGCTACGCCATCAACCTGCCTATAAAGAGCATCATCAAACATGAAAATGTTGTTCTCCAATATTAGTTCTAAGAAATGAACCAATAAATCTATTTTCACTTCACTGTAATCACTATGTATATGTAAATAGTCAGATATATAAGTGAGTCCAAGTTGATTGGGGATAACAGTGAAGAGAGACTGTATATCAAATGTCACAAAAATATAATCACCCACTGACTCATGACTCTTGAGGCATTCGTAGAAGTCCAATAGAAACTGTTTCGAATCTCTTAATACACATGTATTTTTATTCAAGATGGGTCTTAAATTCTTTTCTATGTATACCGGGAGATGCTCGGTGACCATTCCTCGACCAGAGACAATAGGTCTCATGGGTGGATTAGCGGCATCTTTGTGAATTTTAGGGAGACCATGGATAACTGGCATCATAGGTTCTTTAATAATCAAGTATTCATATAGGTCTCTATCTATTAGTCCACTCAAATGAATGTCTAATAGAGTATCCTTTATCAGCCTTATGGTATCCTTCGTCATCTCAGATGTAACAATCTGATAAAAACAATCACTCAACATGTCATTCATTGAGTTGTAATAATGTAGGGTGTTCATTACCACCACACGTCCTCCCTTGTCTGCAGGTCTAACAACAATAGAATTGTCATCCTGTAAATCCCTAAGACTAATTCTTTCATTATATGTAAGGTTGTCTCTCCTATAAGACTTCCTTTGTATATTGCCATCATAATATTTGGATTACTTGGAATATTTGAAACTCTGAAGGGCTTTGTGTTGGACTTGAACTATATTTGTTTGCTGTCTAGCTTCGCTCCTATCCACTTGCTATCAAACAATGTTTATATATTGACAAACCCTCATAAAATTTAGCTTTTTCACAAATTTGCTTCACTTCAGATATATATACATCAATTCTATATTCATAATATTCATATAAAGTTTTAACAAACTGCATGGACGCATTTTGTTGAATTTCAGACCAAGCTGTGTGGAGTGTGTCATCAGGTTGACCTACTAAAGGTTTAATGTGGATTCTTAACCCCCTCGGTATAATGCCCTTTTCGAAATATGCCTTAAAAAGCCTAAGGTGCCATACACATGACCAAAGAGTTTTCATATTTTTATTTACCTGATCAAAAATAGAAGTGCATGTTGCATCCAAAGGTAGTTCACCCTGATTGGCACCATTGTTTGAAGACCCAAGCCCAAAAACCTGGATATCTTCTTTGTCTGCTAACAATCCCCTGAAAATATTAATCAAATTCATGATCTACACAATAATACAGTTTGCCAATAATAATAGATTGGGTATTAGGACTTGTTAATCTAACAATGTAATTGACAAACTAAATTGTTAAGGAAGTCCAAAATGCTAAGGTAATGCTCTCATATATAAAAATATGACCATATGAAAATTATAAAGTCATAAATGTTAATCCACCATACCCTGGGTGGCAAATATCCCTAGCAAAAAACAGTTTAGAGTGGACTATACCAAATATCAATATTATTTATGAAAACCCTATGTAAAAAATGAACCATATCCTAGATTTGAAAAGATATGATAAATGCATACATCAAAAAACACTATTGTTCATGATACAAATTGAAAAAACAAAATTTTGAGTAAGATAACACAATTGCATAAATCCTACTGATAAATTATGCAATATAACCTGCCATTCAAACACAATAAATATTGTATAATATACAAATATACAATTTGTATCATGCAACTAGTCAAGAACAGTCGTTCTCAAACAGACAACCTGTAGATGTTCTCAAAATAAAGAATGAACTAATGACAAAATATATATACACAAGGTACTCTGAAATAATATCAATAATCCCATAAAAATATTCAGTAGTGGTTAAAAAGTATGTTAAATATCAAATATATAACACACATGAAAATCACATACATATGTTCACTAGTGGTTTTATACATCCATTGCAGGAAAATGATTAGCCGTAACTGAAAACCAAAAAACGTAACCAAACAGATTATAGAATTTACGGAGATATTAAATCATCTGCTAACAAAAAGTTAACTGGTATGCTTCACTTCATAAATGATGAGTTCATAATTGAGCAGAAGATAATATAGAGCACCCAACTGCCTGTTTATGAATTATGGTCCAAAACAAAATGTCTTTTAACCCAAACGATAGTATAATAACACCAGGACATCCAAATGTACTTCTTCTAATGATGGAACCAATTCAACGATCAAAGGAAATGAATAATGATGAGTCCATCACATAAGAAATTGTGTTTGGAACCTATAAAAACATGAAAATAAGTAAACAGTCCTTCAAAAAACAAATTTCTGTACCGACGATTGTAATGTCCTGATAATAATGAAAAGTTCCACTTATAAATGAAAAGCCTTCCAATATGGACGCCACACAATATGTAAAGGACAGTTCAAACAGCCAAACTTCCACACAGATAATATTATTATTGTTGGCCCAACGCACGGGTGGAATGTAAACAGTACAATATTACTATAAAAACTACAATGGTTAAAGTCCACCACATGAATACTTAAAGTTCCAACTTGAAAGATCGGTTGGTGTTCACCTCTTCCAACACTTACAACACACAAAAGTGCACTGTTGATGTAACAACTTCCAAAATCAGCAAGTAAATGCCTCAATAAACCTTCCAGCTTCCAACTAGCAAACGTGGGCTGGTATTCACCTCATCCGAACCGACTGGTATTCACCTCTTCCGAAAAATGGAGAATAATAACGGAAAGTGAGTACTCAAACTGAACACTAAAACCCATTTGCAGTAAACGCCACCAGCAGAATGAATGAAACAGGTACATCAACTGAAGTTCTGCATGGATGGAAGGTGCAAAGGCTCAAAATAGCAAAGCACAACACAAAAAAAACAGCCAGCACCAACTGGAATGGGAAGTAAACCAAATTTATTAAGTCAACCCACAGTTAACAGACCAGGTTTGGCCCAAAGGACTTTCTCAGTGCATAATATTAACTACAGTCAACCACACTATATATAGTGTCATCAAAACCAGTCTGTTGACCGAATAAAGTTGGTTTAGTTCCCATTCCAGTTGATGCTGTCTGTTTTTGTGTAGTGATGTGATATTACCACAGTTAGGGTTTCTATACTAAATCCTTCACTTTGCAGGTAATCAATAACTTCAGTTTCTATTTCTTTAACTTTTCTATTACTAAACATTTTTTTTCTACTTTGCCACTTTGTTTTCTTATTTTTTTGTGTTGTAAAATTTTCCATATCAGGCTGCATTTCTCTTCAAGTATCTTTGGTACTGCTTTTTTTGTATTTATTAGTTTTGCTTTCTCCTTTGCATAAGCATTGTACCATATTAAATATATTTTTCTTTCCCATGTCCATATTTCTTCTTCAGATGTCTCCTGCTCCTCCTGTCTCTTCTTACTTGGGGCACTCATTGTTCCATCATGCAGTGATATGACATGTGCTAGACATTCTGCACTAAATCCTTCACTTCGCAGGTATTCCATAAATATTTGTTTAACTTCAACTTTACCAAATCGTCTGTTCTGCATCCCCCCCCCCTTGTGATATTATTTTTGTATTGTGAAATTTTCCATATTTGGGTGCCTTTGCCTGTATTTCTCTTCTAACATCTTTGGAACTGCTTTTTTGTATTGATTAATTTGGCTTTCTTCTTTGCATAAATATTGCATTATATCAGATCTCTCTTTCTTTCCCCTGTTCTTGTTTCTTTTTTTTATTCCTTTCAAAAATCTCTAGATTTTCTTCTTTATATTTTTGCAGTTCTTCAGTCACTTCTTTTTCCAAATAGTCAAAGATTTCTTGGTCTATATAATCTTGTTTGTGAGTCTGTTGTATTTATGAGCACAAAGTTGCATTTGAAGCTTTTGACAATTTTTCTTAAGCAAGCATTTTTCTTTCCTCTAATTTCTGTAAGAATCTTTTTGTATATATTCTATATAGAAATTACGGACTTCTTGCATAATATTAACAATACATAATTTCTTTGTTAGCCTCACTAGTCCACTGTAACATCTTTATATCTCTTTTTGGCCTGTCAACTTTTGTGTTTTTTGTGGACTACTACTTCCTTCTAAAAACAGCGGGGCCATCTTCCTCCCGAGCCTGTACTAACTCCACTGTAGGAAACTTTCCATGTCTTGATGGTTCTTTGCTGTCCTATTTGCCGGTCCTAGCACCAGTGCGACTACCAGACTTGGGCACTTTTTTATCTTAGGACTTGTACACCCAGCTGTCTATATTATTTTTTTAACTTACTGCTGTCCATGATATATGCTATATAAAATACAGTTTATATATCAGTTTTGCCTTGGTGAGATTTTGCCTCATGAAGGTACTTCCCTAGACTTGAGGATGACCTCCAGTATGCCTACTATGTCAAGATAGTAAGAAAGTCTGGGTCTGTAGTTCCCTGGGTTGATTGATGGTTCGCCCATGTGGCAGGAAATGACTGTTGAGGTCCTCCATTCACTTGAAATCTAGTCTGTTTCAAGGCTGTAGTTAAAGAATGCATCAAGTGGTCCTAACAGATTATGTTTTAGGCTGTTCGGGGGGGGGGGGCATATTTGGACCAAAGGAGGTTGTGTTTTTGTCTTTGCCAAGCCACGTCTGTAAAAAACTCCATTTAATAATCCAAAGGTGTTTGCACAAAACCACACAACAGAAATAACTCCAGTCAAGCACTTTCGTCCTGAAAAATCAGGACTTCTTCAGAACAATTTACCAATGTTGATTGTAAAATGAAATACATTTTAAAAGACTCCACCCACCAATTAAAAACCTGGTGAATAATACATGACATCATCACATACAACATTCAACAGCTGAAACTTTAAAAACTTATCCTACACATAACTATAAAACAGAAGCTTTATATTTTAAAATTGGCATTAAGGAACAACAACTATTAGTTCCTGGATGTACAGTGGCATTTAATCTCAGTTGCCACAAAAACTCCATTGTCTCCAGTTTATTTTGCCAGTGTCCACAGCTAATGTCTTGCGTTACAATCTGTAATATACCAAAACGAAAGCCTGGACAAGAAGGAGAATTTTTCTAATGCCTACTTAAACCATTGCTGTCATTTTTAACCCTAATCACATAAAGGTGCTCATATATACATTTACGAAAGAGTCTCTCAGTCTTTCCTATGTAAAATTGTTGACATTGTACACAGACAGCAATGTATACCAACCGGTATGAACTGCAGTTCCCAGCAGCTAACCTGACATTAATAAGGGGGTCACCAACCCAAGTCTTACTCTCCTCAATAATGTACCCACAATAACTGCATGAACCACATTTGGTAGTTCCCCTTAAACTCAAATTAACAGGGATTGTTGGGTGTTCAAGTAAATATTTTAAATTGAAATCTCTTCTATATACAAATCTAGGGGTATTACCAACACTTTCAACAATCTCATTGTTACTCCTAAATATGACCTAGTTCTTCTCCAAAATGTGTTTCACTTTACTAGTTATATCCCCATAAGTTAGTACTATAGATTGTACAAAGGACCTACTGTCTTCCTGTAACCTAGGCTGTTCCAAGGGGTTACCTAAAAGTGGTACATACCTAGTCCCTCATCCATCAAGGATCTGCTCATAAGACCATATAATAATTTCCTTGGGATAACTTCTGTCCGTAAAAAACTTTATCAAAAACCCCATTTCCTGTTTATAAACATCCAATTCTGAGCACATCCAGACCAACCTCACCATTTGGCCTTTGACTATCTTTTTCTTTACATATCCTGGGTGACTACTCTTAAAATCAAGATAATCATATGAAAATGTTGGCTTCCTATAGATATTTGAACTGAAGCCCTTTTTAGTAACATCTTTGATCCATGTTGCACCCAGGTAGTCTATTCTCACATCCAAGTGATTTGACATAAATTTGAAATAACCACAAATGTTGTTTAAATAGCCCGGGAACTGTCCCTGTCTACCTGGAACCCTCCATAAAATAAAAAGGTCATCCAGAAACCTTAAGTAACAGTGCCAATATTGATAGAATGGACTTGTCAATACATGTCTCCTCTCCCAGGAATACATAACTAGGTTAGCAAATAATGTGGCACAAATGGGCCCCATTGCAACACCTCTAACTTGTCTAAAGTATTCCCCTTCAAATACAAAAAGAAATGTTCTTCAAGATGATCTCCATAACTAACATAGTAAAATTTAATATAGAACCCCTTAAAGTGTTTTTTCTCCATTAAGGCGTACTGGAATAATTCCAACCCTTCCTGGTGGGGAATGGAAGTAAATAGGTCTACAATATCTATTGTTGAAAAACAGAGTCAGAATAATATTCCCTTTTTATCCTGGACACAAAATCCTAGGAATCTTTTAAAATGTGTTCATGTCCATCAACGGATTCCTGATTATTCTGTCCACAAATATCCCTAGGGGATAAGTAGAACTGTTGTGTGAGGTCACAAATAAGTCTGTATGGGGGATTTTTGATACACTTATGCACCTTCAGGATTCCAAAAAAATTGAAATAGTGGGATGTTCTATAACTAAAAAATTAAAAAATTTCCTCATTGATGCTTCCTTGAAATAGTCTTCCTAGAGAAGTTGAAATTTTCTACGAGCTATGTTCACCTCATTACGTGACACTACTTCATACTTATCTTCACAGTATAAGGTATTAAACATTTGGTTAACATAATCCATTTTTCAACAATAACCATCCCTCCCCCTTTATCAGGTTTCATAAACCGCAAATTAGTGTTCGATCTTATTTCATTCAATAACCTTGTTTCATCCCACATTAAATTATAATACTTTCTTTTGTGGGTGTGGAAACATTCAATAATATCCTTCATACACATTTGTTCAAATGTGCCAATAGTTGGATGTAAGGGAGGATTGAGGCAACTTTTCATTTTAAATAAAAGTCCACCTTCAGGATGACCTTTATCTATATCCTTAAACATCACCCTGAAATTTAATTTTCAGTTGTATAGTTTCAACTCAGTTAGAGTCCTAGCCAGGTCCACCTTTTTTTGCTAGAACAAATTTGATACCTTTAGAAATAAGTGAAAATACACTTTCATTCACTTCAAATCTTGAATAACTAAAAATATTAAAGCCTTGATAGCTCAACAGTTTACTATCAAATGCTGTTAAAATTAACCCTTCAGTTGCTTGTGTTGCACAGGGACTTATCTATTGTTACTCCCCTTCCTCCATCTCAGCCTTTGTGTTTTATTCCTCCACTCCCTCTGATCATGGTGATGTTCAAAAAAAACGTAATTTCCTCTACCTTTATTCTGGTTTTTATTCTGTAACCTTTCATATCTTCTGAGGGGAGGGTATTCTTGCTCATAGTGTAAATCAATGTCATTGTCTACTTCACTATTAACTACCCTTTTCCTAAAATTAGAATCCCTACTGTAGTTTTACATCTCTATCCTTTCCCCTAGGACTGTTGTTACCACTCACTGTCTCATAAGATTTGGGAAAAGGGTAAGCTACTTTGTCCTGATATTCCTCTTTATCCCTGTGTAACTTCTGTTTACATTTAAAATTTAACTTAGTTAACTGTTCTATTTTTTCAAACATGTTGTCGTACTTTGTAGAATACATAGGAAAATGCACATCATTAACCACATTTTCATTAATCTTGTCAACTTCACCCATAAGTTCATTAATTTTCTTATTATTTCTTTTTACTATACACTCCATTAACTCCATCCCGTTTCTATCAAACATCTCAGTAAGTTTGCCACATTCAGTTTGTCCCTTTTTCAAACCATTAGGGAATTTGTAAGTCCTCAAACTACTTGGTACTCTCTTATGTCTATTACTTTCTTTGAGGTAAGCATTGTCCCATTGGAGGTTACGTACCTTCGTTAACCTCACTTCAAGTTCTTGTGCTTCCTATTAATGTTGCCACCATCAAAATTACTGTAATCCGAACTGTAATCGAAGTCCGTTTTAAGCCAGTCCTGAAAGCTTTTAGGATGTCCCCTATCTGTTGTTTCATTAAGGCCTTGGCCGCACAGTATGGAATTCTGATTATAGTCCTCCATTGTGGCTGACATCAGCCTGGAAGTGTTGACACCACCTGTTCTCACTTGTCCAATCACACTCGGTCCAGCCTGGTGCCTCGCAGAGGTTTCTGGGAATTGTAGTCTCTCAACTGACTGCTGCAGATCCAAAACTCATTTGTTTAAATTAGAAATGAGTTGAATTAACTCATTCTGCATAGACATTGCACCATTAGACAGATTGGAAGCACTGTTGTCCAAAGTTGAAGCATAAGCACTGGTTTCCATACTGTTTCAAATAGTAAAGACACCGCAGTCTGGAATGGTAAAAATCCAAAAGGCATAGACAACCTGCCAATCACAATGCACACTAAAAACCAACTAAATAAAACTGCAGTGTGCTAAATGAGATATTACCCAACAAAAACAAAATACAGCACCTTGTAATGAATTGCCAAGCCAAGTCTGTAGAAAACTCCATTTAATAATCCAAAGATGTTTGCATAAAACCACACAACAGAAATAACTCCAGTCAATTGCTTTCGTCCTGAAAAATCAGGACTTCTTCAGAACAAGTTACCAATGTTGATTGTATAATTAAATACATTTTAAAAGACTCCACCCACCAATTAAAAACTTGGTGAATACTACATGACATCATCGCATACAACACTCAACAGCTGAAACTTTAAAAGCATATCCTACACATAACTATAAAACAGAAGCTTTTGTATTTTAAAATTGGCATTAAGGAACAACAATTGTTAGTTCCTGGATGTACAGTGGCATTTAATGTCAATTTCCACAAAAACTCCATTGTCTCCAGTTTATTTTCCCAGTGTTCACCCCTAATGTCTTGCTTTACAATCTGTAATATACCAAAATGAAAGCCTAGACAAGAAGGAGAATTTTTCCAAATGCCTACTTAAACCATTGCTGTCATTTTTAACCCTAATCGCATAAAGGTGCTCATATATACATTTACGAAAGGGTCTCTCAGTCTTTCTTATGTAAAATTGTAGACATCATACACAGACAGCAATGTAAACCAACCCTTTTGAACTGCAGTTCCCAGCGGCTAACTTGACATTAATAATGGGGTCACCAACCCAAGTCTTAATCCCCTCAATAATGTATCCATAATAACTGCATGAACCACATTTGTAACAGGGATTGTTGGGTGTTCAAGTAAATATTTTAAATTGAAATCTCTTCTATATACAAATCTAGGGGTATTACCAAAACTTTCAACAATCTCATTGTTACCCTTAAATATGACCCAGTTCTTCTCCAAAATGTGTTTCACTTTACTACTTATATCCCCATAAGTTAGTACTATAGATTGTACAAAGGACCTACTGTCTTCTTGTAACCTAGGCTGTTCCAAGGGGTTACCTAAAGTGGTACATACCTTGTCCCTCATCCATCAAGGATCTGCTCACAAGACCATATAATCATTTCCTTGGGATAACCTCTGTCCATAAAAAACTGCAGCAAAAACCCCATTTTCTGTTTACAAACATCCAGTTCTGATCACATCCAGACCAACTTCACCATTTGGCCTTTGACTATGTTTTTATTTACATATCCTGGGTGACTACTCTTAAAATCAAGATAATCATTTGAAAATGTTGGCTTCCTATAGATTTTTGAACTGAAGCCCTTTTTAATAACATCTTTGATCCATGTCACATCCGGGTAGTCTATTCTCACATCCAAGTGATTTGACGTAAATTTGAAATAATCACAAATGTTGTTTAAATAGACCGGGAACTGTCCCTGTCTACCTGGAACCCTCCATAAAATAAAAAGGTCATCCAGAAACCTTAAGTAACAGTGCCAATATTGACAGAACGGACTTGTCAATACATGTCTCCTTTCCCAGGAATACATAACTAGGTTAGCAAATAATGGGGCACAAATGGGCCCCATTGCAACACCTCTAACTTGTCTAAAGTATTCCCCTTCAAATACAAAAAAATGTTCTTCAAGATGATCTCCATAACTAATATAGTAAAATTTAATATAGAACCCCTTAAAGTGGTTTTCTCCATTAAGGCTTCCTGAAATAATTCCAACCGTTTCTGGTGAGGAATGGAAGTAAATAGGTCTACAATATCTATTGTTGAAAAACCGAGTCAGAATAATATTCCCCTTTTATCCTGGACAGAAAATCCCAGGAATCTTTTAAAATGTGTTCAATGTCCATCAACTGATTCCTGATTAACCTGTCCACAAATATCCCTAGGGGATAAGTAGAACTGTTGTGTGAGGTCACAATAAATTTGTATGGAGGATTTTCGATACACTTATGTACCTTCAGGATTCCAAAAATAGTTGAAATAGTGGGATGTTCTATAACTAAAAAGTTAAAAATTTCCTCATTGATGCTTCCTTGAAATAAAGAATCTTCCAAGAGAAGTTGAAATTTTCTATGAGCTATGTTCACCTCATTATGTGACACTACTTCATACTTGTCCTCACAGTATAAGGTATTAAACATTTGGTTAACATAATCCATTTTTTTTTCAGCAATAACCATTCCTCCCCCTTTATCAGGTTTCATAAACAGCAAATTAGTGTTCGGCCTTATTTCATTCAATAACCTTGTTTCATCCCACGTTAAATTATATAATACTTTGTTTTGTGGGTGTGGAAACATTCAATAATATCCTTCATACACATTTGTTCAAAGGTGCCAATAGTGGGATATAAGGGAGAATTGAAGCAGCTTTTCTTTTTAAATAAAAGTCCACCTTCAGGATGACCTTTATCTATATCCTTAAACATCACCCTGAAATTTAATTTTCGAGAGTATAGTTTTAACTCAGTTAGAGTCCTAGCCAGGTCCACCTTTTTTGCTGGAACAATTTTGATACCTTTACTCATAAGTGAAAAAAACACTTTCATTCACTTCAAACCATGAGTAATTAAAAATACTAAAGCCTTGATAGCTCAATAGTTTACCATCAAATGCTGTTAAAATTAACCCTTCAGTTGTTTGTGTTGCACAGGGACCTATCTATTGTAACTCCCATTCCTCCATCTCAGCCTTTGTGTTTTGTTCCTCCACTCCCTGTGATCATGGTGATGTTCAAAAAAAAAAAAAAAAAAAACTTAATTTCCTCTACCTTTATTCTGGTTTTTATTCTGTAACCTTTCAGATCTTCTGAGGGGAGGGTATTCTTGCGCACAGTGTATATCAGTGTCATTGTCTAGTTCACTACTAGCTACCCTTTCCTAAAATTAGAATCCTTACTGTAGTTGACATCGTTATTCTTTCCCCTAGGATTGTGTATTGGGAAAAGGGTAAACTACTTTGTCCTGATATTCCTCTTCATTCCTGTGTAACTTCTGTTTACGATTAAAATTCAACTTAGCTAACTGTTCTATTTTTCACACATGTTGTACTTTATAGAATACACAGGAAAATGCACATCATTAATCACATTTTCATTAATCTTGTCAACTTTACCCATAAGTTCATTAATTTTCTTATTATTAACTTTTATTATAAACTCCATTAACTCCATCACGTGTCTATGAAACATCTCAATAAGTTTGTCACATTCAGGTTTGTCCCTTTTTCAAACTATTAGGAATTTGTAAGTCCTCAAACTCCTTGGTACTCTCTTATGCCTAATACTTTCTTTGAGATAAGCATTGTCATATTAGAGGTTACGAACGTTCGTTAACCTCACTTCAAGTTCTTGTGATTCCTATTAATGTCGCAACCATCAAAATTGCTGTAATCCAAACCGAAATTGAAGTCTGTTTTAAGCCAGTCCTGAAAGCTTTTAGGATGTCCCCTATCTGTTGTTTCATTAAGGCTTTGGCCGCACAGTATGGAATTTTGACTATAGTCCTCCATTGTGGCTGCCATCAACCCGGAAGTGTTGACACCACCAGTTCTCGCTTGTCGAATCACACTTGGTCCAGCCTGGTGCCTCGCAGAGATTTGTGGGAATTGTAGTCTTTCAATTGACTGCTGCAGATCCAAAACTCATTTGTTTAAATTAGAAATTAGTTGAATTAAATCATTCTGCGTAGAAATCACACTGTTAAACAGATTGGAACCACCGTTGTCCACAGTTGAAGCACAAGCACCAGTTTCCATACTGTTTCAAACAGTAAAGACACAGCAGTTCAGAATGGTAAAAATCCAAAAGGCACAGACAACCTTGCAATCATACACAGACTAGAGACCAACTAAATAAAACTGCAACAGTGTTACACCCCTCAAGAATGTACCCACAAAAACTGCATGAACCACATTTGGTAGTTCCCTTTAAACTCAAATTAGCAGGGATTGTTGGGTGTTCAAGTAAATATTTTAAATTGAAATATGTTCTTTATAGAAATCTAGGGGTATTACCAACACTTTCAACAATATCATTGTTACCCCTAAATGTGACCTAATTCTTCTCCAAAACGTGTCCCACTTTACTACTTATATCCCCTTAAGTTAGTACCATAGATTGTACAAAGGACCTACTGTCTTCCTGTAACCTAGGTTGTTCCAAGGGGTTACCTAAAAGTGGTACATACCTAATCCCCCAACCATCAAGGACCTGCTCAAAAGACCATATAATCATCAAACAACTGAAGGGTTCATTTTAACAGCATTTGATGGTATCCTTCCGTGGGGTCCTTAGTGCTCTTGGATCCATCCAAGCCATCAGATCCAATGGCTCCCTTGGAGCCCATCATTACTGTTGATCTTTCAGCCCCTTTAAAAAGGATTGGATCAGAGACAGTCTAGTAGGTCCTCTTCTAGGGACCGCAGACCCTCAGCTCAATCAGGCCATTCTTCTGTTTCCTCTAGCTCTACTAGGAGTTTGCTCCCTTCAAACATGGATCGGCTGATGAAGAGCTTCCTCAATGTCCTAATTGAACTTGGCTTGTTACTGTCCCCTAGCCACTTCCCAAGGGACTCTTCACCCATGTCAGAACTCCTCTCTTTCCATCCGACTCATGCAAGTTCGGCTCCCCAGGATCAGAGCTTCCCTAGGCTGAGGCCATCAGTGTAAGGTAGTGTTCCCATTTCCACAACTCCTGGGTCTCTGGCTGATTCAGCTCCATTGCCTTTGTAGCTGGCGATAACTTGGCCCCAAGATGCCCGTAGGGGCCACCAAGGTGGGGAGTTACGGTCCGTAGTTTTCAGGCAATTTGCTGTTCTTGGGGGCATCTGCTTTGGACAGCTTGGGACAGATATTGTCTGGGGAGGTCAGTGCTGTGCCAGGTCTCCCTTTCTATCCCAGTCGGCCCTTCCTGGTGGGGCTGAATGTGGAGCTTTTTCCAGCCCATCAGCCTTCCAGACAATAGAAAGGACCATCTCCAGTTGGTCGGCAACCTCTGTCTTGGCTCTGTCCCCCCACCTTGTTCTACTTTGAGTGGCGAGTCCTCATCATCCATTTGGGGTCAGCCCTCCTGTTAGAACCTTGAGAAGGGCATTAACTCCATTGGGGTGCCCTCCTCTTCCAACTCCTCCCCAGAGCTTACGGTGGAGGAGCATTCTCGAAAGAGGACATGCAAGAGGAGGCACCTGGACTCCCCTCATGAGTCCCTTACTGAGGACACGGATTTCAAAGTAGAGGATGGGTCCCCCACATTACTGTCCAAGGAGGCGTCCTTTGGAGACATCCTCGAGATCGTGAAAGAGTGGTGCAGTTGGTCTGCCCCTGCTCCATCCCCAGAGGAATCTGTGTTCCTGAAGGCATTCGGGATAGGCCCATCTTCCTCCTGGGTGTCTCCCCCTGTGGATGAGCTAGTCCAGCTTATTTCCAGCAGGGAGTGGAAGGAGCCAGACACAGTAGAACCGGTCTCCAAGAGAGTGGAAAAGTTCCTAAGTCCACCGAAAGACAAAGCTCCCTGTGGATACCATTGAGCTCTATGGTCTATCCCCCTAATAGAGAGTCATGGGCGATTAACCATTTTGGGAAATGCATGTATGCCTCAGCTTCTTTCGAACTAAGGACTACTAATTATATGGCACATTTCACACAGCTGCAAAGGGATTTGGTGTCATAGCTTTCCTCTTCCCTTTCAGAGTTGTTGCCTCTGGAGAGCCTTAAACTGGTCTGTCCGAAGCTTTCCCCTCTTACATCCCTTGCTAACGCCTCAATGAGTCCGATCTCTAATGTGGCTATGGCTTCTTCTTGAGCAGCAGGAAAAGGCATTGCTATCAGGCGTCATGCCTGGCTTTGCCTTTGCTGGCTTGCAGACAACTTCAAGGCATCCTTTACCAGTGTCCCATTTGACGGATCTACGTTGTTTAGTTTTTCTGTCAAGGAAACCATGACCTTCAGTGAGCAGAAGGAAAGGACTGACTTTGTCCACAGTTGGGATCAAGTTTTCTACACCCCGACATTCCTTCTCCAAGACTCAGAGGGATAGTAAGAAGCTGTGGTTCTGCAGGGCTCAGTCTTCCTTCCAAGATGCTCCTCAGGAATCCTCTTCTTCCAGCTGGGGAAGGGAAAATTCTCCTTCTTATCCAGGCGTTCGTTATGGCATATTACAGATTGTGAAACAAGTCATTAGGGGTGGACAGGATGGCAAATGCTGCCTCAAAGGCAGAGGAGGTCCACAAAATCAGGGCTTCCGAGAACCCTTCTCAGAGAAGCCCCCACAGTGCTCCTGAAGCACTGCCTGACCATATCTCCTTGCACCCCCTGACTTACCGACTATTACCTCAGACCACTGGGTGCTAAGCATTGTGTCCAGGGGATACTTCATATGCTTTGATCACCACCCCCCCCCCCCCAATTCTAAAGTCACTCCTGGACATTACACTCTACCAAAAGGAGTTGTATCTCACAAAGGTTCAAGACCTTCTTCAAAAAAGTGCCATCCAGGAGGTCCCAACAGGGCAACAAGGATCTGGAACTCACTACTTTTTAGTGCCTAAAAAAACAGGGACCTGCACGCCATTCTGGACCTCACCAAGTTGAATTTATCAGTCAAGAAGTTGAATTTCTGGATGGTGACTCTTCAGTCCATTCTTCCGCTTTTGCACAAGGACGACTGGATGTGCTCAGTAGATCTCAAGGACATGTACCATCACATAAAAATTGACAGATGCTCCAGGAGATTCCTGCACTTCCAGCTGGGGGCCAATCATTATCAGTTCAGAGCTCTTCCCTTCGGTCTCACCTCAGCCTCTGTGGATTCACCAAATGTATGACAGTGGTAGCAGCCCATGTCTGGCTGCAGGGGTTTCAGGTCTTTTTCTGTACCTAGATGATTAGCTCCTCATGGCTCCCACAAGGCATCATATAACTCTAACCACAGATTACACTCTCGGCCTATTTCAGGATCTGGGCATTACAGTCAACCTTCCCAAGTCACATCTTGTCACATGTCAGAGATTGGAATATTGTGGGGTTCTTCTGGACGGGTCTATATTATAACATTGAAGTCTTACAACTTCGAATGCTATAATATCAAACCCATTAGAGCAAAACACCAGAAAACTGTACAGTCAGAATAGCAAATTTTTTCCCAGGGAAAAAATCACTGTTCCGACATACACACAACACAAGCACACCAAAATAAATAATCCACACACATACACTTCACAAAACCCTACACTAAACCATACATACACCACTAGCTATCCACTTACCTTAACCCAACCCAAACCCTAAGGTCCCTAACTATCATGCACTCACTTTACCCACTCCCTAACCCTAAGGTCCCTATTGCACATTCACCTTACCCACTCCCTAACCCTAAAGTCCCTATCGCACACTCACCTTACCTGCTCCCTAATCCTAAGGTCCCTATCACACACACATCTTCGTTCGCACACTTACCTTAACCCGGTCCATAACCTTTGCTCCACAGTCGAGGAAATAGAGAAGCTGCAGAAACGGCCCACCGAATACTTTCCCTAGGAAAGTATTTGGTGTTCTGCAGCTTCGGTATTTCCTGTGTTCGCTGAATAGGGTTCAATATTATAACATTCGAAGTTGTAAGACTTCAGTGTTATAATATAGACCCCTTCTGGACATGGTGTTGGAGACTGCAGCTCTTTCCCACACAGGGTAAACACAATCTGGGAGCAAGTCCTCCTCTTTTAGATCGGGAGAGTGTCCCTGCCCATTTAATACTTCAAGCCCTCAGTTCTATGGCAGCGGCAATTCAGCTAGTCTGCCTCGCCAGGTACTACATGCGAGTGCTTCAATGGACCCTTGCAGTACAGTGGACAGTGTATCTTCATCCTATGTCCATGGCAGTTTGGATTTCTTGAGTCTGCTGGCATCACTTAATGAAGTGGCTCCAGTCCAAAGATCTTCTGCTAGGGAATCCCTTTTGTCTTCCACACTCCCAGGCCACAGTGATCATGGATGCCTCCCTGTTGGGGTGGAGGGGGCATTTTCAGGGAAGGAGACCATGTTGTACATCAATGTCCTAGAGATGAGAGCAGTCCTTCTATTATTGCAAGCCTTCCAGGACTCTCTCCCTCTGGGGCCTGTGGCAATTCAGACAGACAACATAGCGGTAGTCTGGTACATTAACAAGCAGGGTGGGACACAATCGTATCCTCTGTGCAGAGAGGCCATGAGAGTGGGGGAATGGGGCTGTCTTCCAGGTGCTTTCTTCTTGCAACTCATATTCCCGGCGATTCCATTGTGTTGGCTGATGAGCTTAGCAGATCTATCCTGAGTCCCCACAAGTGGTCCCTGAACCAGTTAGTGGCAAGCCAGATTTTTGACCATTGGGGTCTCCCATGCAGCAATCTGTTTGCCTCCTCGATCAACCACAAATGCAGCCAATACCTTGCCCTGATCCCCTCCACCAAGGAAATCACCCAGGGATGCTCTGATTCACTATTGACCACCGGGACTTCTGTATGCCTATCCTCCAATTCTCCGCATTCCCAAAGTCTTACAGAAAGCCTGTCACCTGAAGACTCACCTCATCCTCATTGCCCCCCTCTGGCCTTGTCAGACATGGTTTTCCCTCCTCCAGTCTCATCTAAAATATCCACCCTGGATATTAGATCCAGCACAGGATCTCATTTCCCATCCATGGGAGCTTCCTCTTCCCAACCTTCAATCCCTGCGGCTGACAGCTTGGGACCTCTAGTTCCAATGATTGCCAGCCAGATTAAGCTGCCTTCTCCAGTGAAGGACATCATTTTGGCCTCCCAGAAGCCTTCTACTAAAAAGGTTTATTCCAGCAAATGGAAGAGGTTCTGCCTTTGGGCTCATCAGCATGACATAGATCCTTTTTTGCTCTTATTCTGGACATTTTGTCATTCCTATCTTCTCTGTTTCAACAAGGTGTGAGCTTCTCGATGATTAAGCTTCAACTGGCAGCTATTTTTAATTTTCACCTAAATGACAGCCCCACATTTTTTCTAGGCTGTGCAAGGCTTTTCTTAAGGGTGTTTTCTTGCTCAGGCCTCCTTTCAAAGATCCGACTCTTCCTTGGGATCTTACTTTGGTGCTGCAGTCCCTGATACAACCTCCCTTTGAGCCTGCTGCTGTGTGAGATATTAAGTTTCTGTCTTGGAAGACAGCATTTTTGGTGGCCATCACCTCAGCCAAGAGAGTTTCTGAATTGGGGGCTCTTTACATAAAACCTCCCTTCATGGTTTTTCACAAGAATAGGGTCTCTTGTAGAACCAATCCTTCCTTCATTCCTAAAGTAGCCTCAAAGGCTAACCTTAATCAGTCAATTCAACTTTCCATCTTTTTTCCAAATTTTTCGAACAAAGTGGGATACAAACTGCATTGTCTGGATGTTCACAGGCAGCTATATTTCTATTTGAACAGGACTGAGACTTTTCAAAAATCAGATCAACTTTTCATGGTATTCTCTCAGGCCAGGAAAGGTAAGGCCATTTCCAAAGTGTCTTATTTCACATTGGATTGCTTGTTGCATAGCTCATATCTATGGAAGCAATCACATTGAATCTTCCCAGGCCGGTTAAAGCTCATTCTACTAAGTCGGTTGCCACTTCTTCGGCCTTCTTGGCAAGGACTTCATTGGATGACATTTGTGCTGCTGCTTCTTGGTCAAATCCTCATACTTTTGTAATACATTACAAGCTGGACTTACTGTCCAGGTGCAGAGCTTTGTTTGGTTCTTCTGTGCTCCGGCATGTCCTTCCTTGAGACTTCCAAGGGTTATGGATAGCTGGGGACTCTGACCCATCCATGATCAATAATGATACAGCATAAGGTAAAGAGTTCTGTACTTACCATAACTTGGTAACTGTGCTAGCCAGTGTCATTATTCATCACTTTCCTACTCTCCGTCCCCCCTCCTTCTGGTGACCAGGGATTCATGGAGTAATGGTATTACAGACAGTTTCGCTGTCCTTGTTTTTATCTAGCAAACTTGATCTGAGGATTATGGGTAGCAGGGGCTCTTGGGAGGGGAGGAGATTGAAGTCAGAATCTGTTACTCACACTGCTGGCTCGGATCCGAGGTGGGATCCAAGACTCATCCGTGATGAATAATGACACTGGACAGCACAGATTCCAAGTTATGGTAAGTACATAACTCTTTTTCAGCACACTGTTGTTTGTTACCTGTAAGGTTCTGGACATTGCTAAAGAAGCCCTTCTGATTGTTCTTAGCCTGCAAGGCTATCCTGACCTCATAGTCGGCCTTGTTGGACTTTACTAGACCTCTTAGTTATTTGTTTATTGTAAAGAAGAGTACTTGTCTTTAAGGGAGTGTCTCTTCCTGATTTTGACCATGAGTTTTCTTTTTATATATACCATTTAGGTGAGGACTTGACCAATGGCTATTTTAGTACTTATTTTGAGTTTATTTCTGGTAGGTATGGCAGCCTGTATGCAGCCATTCACATGTATGTATAGGGACTCTGTCAAAATTCAAGGCTCCCCAAGACTAAAGCTACTTATGCAGAATTATTCAAACTGTCACTTAATAGGATGTAGTTTGCCTTTGTTGAACAGTTCTTAACTGTTATTGGTTTATCTGGAGTTTCTGGGTTGATTTTTTACTTCAAATGAGACAGCTTTGTGATTCAGCCTCACTAGTGAGGACAGTGGGAAATGCAACACTGTCCCATGTTTTTGAGTACCAGATCCAGTATGTTTGATCTTGTGATTGGAGCATGCAGTATCTGTTCCAGGGTGTTTGTTTTAATAAAGTCCAGGAAGAATTGTGCCTGCGAGTTTTAGGCAGTGTACATTTCCCAGTCTAAAGACGGGTAGTTAAAGTTACCCATGAACAGGCTGTTTCGGTGGATGGTGAATAACTCTAGTAGGTTTAGGTAAGAGTTATGATATTATAAAGGCATAGATGGTGACCTGCAGCTAGCCATAATATGATGAGAGATCTTACCTGTGGTGACTTGCACATGGATGACCTCCATGGTATCATCCTGTTTAACCAAACTGCAGGTATATTTGTTGCCGCTGCAGATTAAGACACCTCCACCTTTGGCCCCAGTCTGTGCTGTTGTTAGTCTAAATGTGTGGAAGGCACTGTAACCTTGCACTTCTGGAGTACTTTTATGGCTTTAAGCATTGAACAGTAATACCTTAAGATTGCTTGTAGACTTTTTCACTGTTTGGTAGTTTTGATTTTTTGGCATTGCCTACAAAGGCTCTAAGGGGTGGATAACATTTTAGCCAATATCTGAAAGCCTAGGGGAGACAGGTGCAGCCCATCCTTGGCAACGTAACATGGTATTTCGAGCATGTCCTCCCATGCTGACAGATACTGTATCCTGTTGGAGTGACATCAGAAACTAAGCCAATACTAATATGAATAATATTATCTTTATACTGTGGCATCATCATTGATGAGGGTAAAATTCTGCTCAGTGCAAGGCTCATACTTATCTGTGGCACATATTCTTAGAGCTCCATTATGTCTCTTTTCTTATAACCCAGTGAGGTATGTCTCAGGTCATTTACACCAACATGGACTATGACAAAGTCATACTGGCACCTGGGTGAAGTAACTTGAGTGCATGCATGATAATGTGTATCCTGGCTGCAGATAGGCAACTAATCTTTTATCTTCTCCTTGTCTAACCTGGTAAGTGGGGCATTTGTGCATCACACATTGAAGTCCCCAGTGACAAGAGTATTAGGAAAAGTATATGTTTGCCTTTTGGGCTTTGCTCTTAGGGACCATTAGATGTAGGCTTATGTGGCATGTCTGGTGTTGTTTTTGGTGCGTGTTTTATTGATTGCTGAGGAGCAGTGTTGCCATTAGGTGTGTTTGGAGGTAATTTGGGAAGGTTTCTTTTAAGCACCTCAGTATAAGACAATGTGTGTGTGTGTGAGGGATGTAGTATTGGTATTCCTGACTCATTTGTATGTGAGATTTTTGCCTTCAAGGAAGATGTGTATTTACATTTCTTGCATAACAAGTTATTTTATTTAATGATTAACTGGTTGTCTGAGATGAGGAGACAATTGCTACATTGCCATAGGATGCCCAAATCTATCAGGCTGGCCAGAGAAAGATTTGGAAATTGTAATACCTTAAGACTGCGTGTAGACTATTGTCTGGTCTTGTAATAGGGTGGGATGTTTAGGGTTAAGGATTGGGTTTTAACAGGGGTCTCCTATGGTAGTTTCAAAGATTAAGGGCAAGATGTTATATAACGCTAGGTTATGGCAGTGCTATGCGATGTGCAAGCTGGATACTCTAAGCTGATTTCCACACAATACCACACAGTTTAACAGGTTTCAGATCCAATCCTAACTTTATATGGAAATTTTACTGTCTGGGCATTTGATACTATACAGGGCACTACTGTCACTTATTAGTGGGCAGCTCTGTGCAAACTTGCCTGATTTATAGCAGAGAAGAAAGCTGGAAAACTGACTCCTATGTCTTCTATCCATTAAACGACACTTTGAGCTTCCTGCTGTGCTTCCCAACTGCAAGAGACCAGGTAAACACCTTCTGCCACATGTTGAATGATCCTGAATTTCTTAATGTAAAAGCACAGCAAAAGCAGCTCTCAGGTGCAGACTAAATAGCAACTCATTGCAAAACAACTAAGCCCCTGGCTAATTCATCCATCTGCGAAGAGATTTGGAGGTACACAAAACTTGAAAAGCAAAAAAACAGACATACGAATATTTTTTTACATAAAATTAAATAAATGCTTTAAAACGTGTTCAAAAACAGCAGTGATCACTGTAAAAGCAAGTGCAAGCGCTGTAAGTCAAGAAAATATTCTTATATTTTCTTAAATGGCTCTGGATATGGTTGATACACTGGAAAAGTGTTGCAGAGTTTTCTGTAAGTGGACAAACAGCCTTGTAAACTTGCATGATTTGTAGTAGAGGAAAAAGCTTGTAAACTGATTCCTATGCCCTCTAATCAAACAATCAAACTTTGAACTGTCTGCAGTGCTTCCCAACTCAGAGAGATCAGGTAATGTCTTTCTGCCACATGATGAATGATCCTGGAATTTCTTGATGTAAAAGAACAGTAAAAACAACTCTCAAGTGCAGATTAAACAATAAACTACAGAACAACTAAGTCCCTGGCTAATTAATTCACCCTTCTGTATGGAGATTTGGAGGCACACATAACTAGAAAAGCCAACACAGATATGACTATTTTTAATACATAACTAAGCATGTTTTAAAAATGTTCAGACAGTAGTGACCACTGTATAAAAGAAGTACAAATGCTGTAAATTAAGAAAATATTTTTTAAACAAGAAACATCATTATTGAATTATCACTTATGACATAGACAATCATACATTTATACAGATGAAAGCAAACTATATTGACATATTTTTAGTTGCAGATTTTATACATCAGATATAATCTTTTACACAGCCATTGTCAGTCTCATTCTTCCTCCAAAACATTATTCTGCATGTTTTGTTCCCACAATTCCCATTTTTCTATGTAATTTGCTCCTACCTTTTTCAAAGATCACACTTCCAGTTCTTTTCGCTCTCTTACTATATTCACTATTTCTAGCTTGGATGGCACTGTGTAGAAACATTGGAAAAGGGTTGCAGAGTTCTCTGTCAGTCAGTCAGTCAGAGTTAGTAGACACCTACACAACAGACCAAGTTTATCAGATGCCACCTAGAAATGATCAAACAGCCAAACTCTCAGGGATTTTATTTCTGTATCAGGTAGCTGATTAGGTCCTCCAACATCCCTCACCCCCAGCGAGACTCATTCTCTGGCTGCTGGGTTTGATGGCTTCAATGATCACGTTAGTTCCCCTGGTGAGATACCATTTGAGAGTTCTTCAATAGACCCTATCAGTGCAATCCTCTTCATGATCTAATTCATCAAATGTGTATTTGTATATCTCACATCAGGTGGTGGTTGACCTCCTTGGCAGCTCCAGAAGGTCAGATGTTCTTCCCCATCTTCTCTAATGGCCACAGTAACTGCAGATGCTTCCCTCTTGGGGTGGAAGGGCATTTCAAAGGGAAGATGGTTCAAGTTTCTTGGTCACACATGGAGGCCAGTCTACACATCATTGTCTTGGAGATGAGAGCAGTCCTCGTAGCATTGCAGGATTTTCAGGACTCTGTCCCCGAGGGTATGATTTCCATCTGAACAGGCAACATGGCAGTAATCTGGTGCATCAACAACCAAAGGGGAGCCCACTTATATCTACCATAAGTGTGTGACAATGGGTGATATCCTCCTTTCGCTTTCTCACAGCAGCGCATATCCTGGGGACTTCCAATGTTTTAGTGGACAAACTCAGAGGGTCCATTCTTCTGCCTCATGATTCCCTAAATCAGGTTGTGGCAAACCAAATCTTCAGTCACTGGGGCCAACCTTGCTGCAATCTTTTTGTTTCATATCTAAACAAGTGCAGCAGTTATTTTGTCCTGATCCCTCCACAAGGTCAGTCACAGGGCACCTTAGTCCACATTTGCCCCCCAGGCCTCCTGTATGCCTTACCTCCCTTACCACTAATAATGAAATTTATTCAGAAATCCAGAAGGTGCTAGGCCAGGCTAATCCTCATTGCTCCATTTTGTTCCTGGCAAGTTTGGTTCCTCTAGCTCCATATCTCCTGAGTCATCCATCTGGGCAGAATCTTCCAAACCCAGAAACCCTGAAGCTTACCGCATGGTTCCTCCAGTTTTTATGGTGGCCGGTGACGTCATATTTTGTCAGCTTCACAGAAATTAAATACCATGAAAGTTTATCACAACAAATGAAAAAGGTTTTCCTTCTGGGCAACTTCCAGAAGGTTAGATCCCTTTTCGGCACATCTTCCTTCTATTCAAGACTGCCTGTCATATCTTTTCCAAAAAGGTTCTGGTTTCTTAGCAAACAAGGCTTAATTACCAGTAATGTCCAATTTGCATATTTGGCATAATCAGATTCACAACTTCAGTGAAGATTTCAAAAAGCTTTCTGAAAGGAACATTTTTACTGAGATTTCCCTCCCATAAGGGAACCTGTTCCTCCATGGTACATAACTATCATGTTATAAGCCTTGACTCAAGCTATTTTTGAGGCAGCAGCTAAAGTGGATTTAAAATTATTTTCTTGGAAAATCATGTTTTTGGTGGCATTTACTTCTGCCAGAAGTATCTCTGAATTGGAAGTGCTTTCTTGTAAACCCCCTTACTTGATTTTCCATAAGTACAGATTGAATTTGAGAGGAAATCCCACTTTCCTCCCCAAGGTGGCATCAGAAGTGAACCTTAATCAAACTATTAATCTAGCAATATTCTTCCCAAAATGGTTTAACAAAGGACGGTATATTTTACATTTACTAAATGTCACAGACAACTCATATTTTATCTCCACAGGACTAAAGAATTTTGGAGGTCTGATCAACTGTTCTTGCTTTCTGTAAAGCCAAACTGGGCAAAATTGTATCTAAGGTCACTCTGTCAAGGTGGCTTTCTGACTGCATAGCTTTTGACTATGAAACTTGTCTGTTTCTTTACTCAAGAAACAAAGCGATCATTCAACAAGATCTGTACCTACTTCTAATGCCTTTATGTGCAGAGTTCCTACTGATGAAATTTGTGCTGCATTGACTTGATCCATGGTCTACATGTCTGTATCGCATTACAAGCTGGATGTAAAGTCAATATCCCATACAGTCTTTGACTCTACCATTCTCAGGAATATCCTTCCTTTCTTGATGCCTCCCAGGTGTTTTTCGGTAAAAAGGGAATCTGTCTGAAAGGCTGCATCAGATGAAAAACATCATCATCAGATAAAGTTAAGTACTTACCGTAACGATCCATATTGACTTGTTTTCATCTGGTTCAACATCCCTGCCTCCCTCCCCCTTCCAGTTTTGTTACATGATGCTCCTTGTTGAATGAATGGACCTCACCAGGGACCTTGTCACACTATCACCTCAACTGGCAGACTTTCTTCAGTTCAGTTATTTGTCTCAGTTATCATCTATCTCCTTTCTTTGGATATTGAGGAAATTTATATTGATGAACACACAAATGAGATCTGAGGTATTTCTGTGGAAGAGAGGAAATATTGGATAGGGAATGAGTTGGAGCACTGGACACACAAAGGTGCTTAGGTTGAATCTGAGCAGATCTGAAAAACCAAAGGGTGAACCAGAGAAATACAAGACAAAACGGATCTATCTTTATGGTAAGTACGTAACTTTCATTTATAATAAGTAGCCTATAGGCTGTTTCAAGGTGACCTTTGTCTTGCTTTTTGATACATGAAGGGCTCAGTCGTATTTGAATGTCTGTTTCTTTGCAAACCAGTAGCCCTGCAGATGCTTAAACTAAAGACCTAAATCTACATCAACAAATAAACAAGGCTTGCTGGAGAAAGTACAGTTGTGTACACTTACCATAAATGTAGATGTTCGAGTGTCTTCACTGTTGCAGTCATGACTGTAGGGTTCTCCCCTGCCGGCAGGCACTCCTCAGTCGGCAAGAATCCCAAAGTCTGGGTCCAGCGTCGGCTGCTCAGCCATGCTCCCTGACGTCAGAGCGCCAGGAGTACAAAGCTGACAGCCGACACCATGTTCTCCAGTTTTTCTTGCCCCAGATGTCAGGTGTTCCAAAATGAGTAAGATCCCATACCCTTTGCAAATACACCTCAAAAGAAGGGTGAAGAAGGGAACCACACAAAAGAAAAACTAAGAGGGGACAGGAGGGAGACTGCAACAGTGAAGACACTCGAACATCTACATTTATGGTAAGTGTACGCAATTGTACTATGTTCATCGTGTTTCACTGTTGCAGTCATGACTGTAGGGTTGAATCCCAAAGCAGAATAAAAGGGAGGTGGTCATAAAGTAGAGGGGGCGGCTAAAAGGCCCTGCAAGACAGCAGAAGCAAAGCCTGCCCTAGACTTAGAGTAGAGAGGTAGATTGTAGTGCTTGGAAAAAGTATGCACTGAACTCCAAGTTGCAGCTTCCAAAATGTCTTTGGTAGGAACTCCCCTGAGGAAGGCAGCTGAAGTGGCAGCAGCTCTGGTAGACTGAGTCCTTATACTCCCTGGGATTTGCTTTCCATGGTGTGAATAGCAAAATCTGATTCCATGAGCAATCCATTTAGAAATGGTCTGTTTTGAAATGGCTTTACCTTGGGAACTTGAAGCATAAGAAACAAACAATTGCTCTGATTTCCTGATGTCCTTGGTTCTGTCCAGGTAAAAACGTAGTTGTCTGTGTACATCCAAGGAATGTAATATCCTTTCCCCCTTATTTTGAGGACTGGGGAAAAAAGTTGGCAAGTGAATAGTTTGATTTAAAGCCACTTTGGAAACCACCTTAGGCATGAAAGTAGGATTTAGTCCTTAAAGACACCCTGTCTTGATGAAAAATAATATAAGGTTCCACAGCTATGAGAGCTTGCAACTCCAAAACTCTCCTGGCAGAGGTCAGAGCTAACAGGATGGCTGTCTTCCAAGATAAAAACTTGATGTCAGATGTGGCAGCAGGCTCAAAAGGAGGTAAGGTGAGTTTTTCCAAAACATAGTTGAGATCCCAAGCAGGAATGGGAGGAGATCTAGGAGGCCTTAATTTCTTAGCTCCTCTGAGAAACTGTCTCATGAGCTGATGGTAAAAGATAGGAGGGTCTGTATTATAATGAGCAGAAATAGCAGAAGCATGGATCTTTATGGAAGAGAAAGAGAGATCCTTATGTAAGAGGTCTGTCAGGTAAAGTAAAATCAGAGGAATGTCAGGAATAAGAGGATCTGAATCCTGAGCCTGCATCCAGGAGCAAAATCGTTTCCATTTTCCTGCATAAGATTTTCTAGTGCTAGGACGTCTGGCTTCTAAAATGACATCCATAACCTGCTTGGGTAGAAGAGAATGAATCAAAGACCCTGGATTAACCAGGCCGCCAGGCTGAGAGTTTTGACATGGGAGTGCAGAACCTGACCCTGGTGCTGGGACAGAAGGTTCGGAGTCTGTGGTAATACCCAAGGGGGCTCCAGACAAAGGGTTTTCAGTGTTGGGTACCAAAACTGTCGAGGCCAATTTGGGGCCAGCAAAATTATCATCTTGGGCTTGTCCTGTTTGATCTTTAATAATACCCATGGAAGAAGAGGTAGAGACTGAATGATAGTGCATCCACTTTCCAAGCTAGTTCGTGGAATGTCCTGGTGCAAAAAATCTGTAGTTGATTGAGGTGGGATGCAAAGAGGTCTATGTGAGGACATCCCCAGACTGCTGTAATCATCCTGAATATTTCGGTGTCCAGCATCCATTTGTATGGGTCCGACAGGTTTCTGCTCAGACTGTCTGCCAGGAAGTTTTGCTTCCCTGGTAGAAACTGAGCTTGAAGGTCCAGTTTGCAAGCTAGAGCTGTGTTCCATAGATTCATGGCTAGTCTGCAAAGGGGATAGGAATGAGATTCCCCCTTGCTTGTTTATGTACCACATAACTGTGGTGTTGTCTGTCTGTATCAGTAGCTGTCCTGGTTGTAGAAGATTCCTGAAAGCCAATAGAGCATTCTGAACGGCTAACATTTCCTTTAAATTGATATGCAGGTGCTTCTGATCCTTTGTCCAAAGGCCCTGCAGACAGTTGCCCTGAAAATGGGCTCCCCATGCATAATCTGAAGCGTCCGTGGTTAGTATCTGAGTGGCTGGAGGCAGACTGAAGGGTTTTCCTATGTTTAGAGTACATGCCTTGGACCACCAAAGGAATTCCATTTGAAGACAAGGCAGGACGGTGATCTGTATGTCTAAACTGTGGCAATGCTGAGACCATACACTTTTTAGGTACCACTGTATTTTCCTCATATGTAGTCTTGCATATGGTACGAGAAGGATGCAGGAGGCCATGTAACCCAAAGCCTGCAGGAATTTCCTTGCAGATAGCTGAGTTAAAGTTGCCAAGGTTTTGAAAGTTGAAGCCAGCTGTAATTGTTTTTCGGATGTCAGAAATGCCATCTGGGTTGTAGTGTTTAGAAGAGCACCCAGAAAAGTTATCTGTTGTGAGGGTGTCAAATTTGACTTTTTTATGTTTTCAGTGAATCCCAGGAACTTGAGAAGATTTTGAACAAATTCTAGATGCTGGAGTAAGACATCCTTGCTGTCTGCCTGAATAAGACAGTCGTCCAGATAAGGGTAAATTTGATTCCCTTGAGTCTGCAATAAGCTACTACTGGAGCCAGGCATTTGGTGAAGACCCTGGGCGCAGTAGACAATCCAAAGGGCAGCGCAGAGAATTGATAGTGCCTCGATCCAGCCTTGAACCTGAGGTACTTTCTGCATTCCTGTCTGATGGGAATGTGTAAATATGCCTCCTTTAAATCCAAAGTTACCATCCATGCATTTTTGGTCAGCATTGGAAGTAGCTGCTGTAGAGTAAGCATCTTGAATTTTGGTATCTCGAGAAAAGTGTTCAAGATTGACAGATCCAGAATGGGCCTCCATGAATTTTGCTTTCTGGGGACTAGAAAGAGCCTTGGGTAAAAACCTTGTCCCATCTCTGAAAGTGGAACCAGTGATGTTTTGGAAGATCCGGCCATCCGCTTGGTCTTGGTAGGGTATGAAAATGGAATTTGTAACCTCTTGAAACCACATCCAGAACCCACTTGACTTGGGTTATATGAGTCCAATTTAGGTGAAAAAGAGAAAGTTTTCCTCCGAGAGGGGCTTCCAGACAAGAAGTTCCTGCAGCCCAACAGAGGGAATCATTGAGCCTGTTTTCTATGAGCTTGCGACCTGTCCTCTCCTCCCCTAGGGGTGGAAGCAGTCCACTGTCTTGGTCTGTAAGAGGCTTGCGTTTGAGGCCTTCCTCGGGAGGGTCTATATCTAACCCTCTGAGGCCTGTCTGAATTGGGAAAGGACCAATTCTTTGTAGGCCAATTCCTACTAAATCTGGGTGGCTGTACTTGTAAGAAATCTTTAACCGTTTGCATGGATTTTGCCTTATCCTCCATCTTCTTTATCACCTCTTCAGCCTTAGATCCAAACAAAACATTATGCTCAACAGGAGCATCCAATAACTTAGCTTTTACTTGATCTGGCAAGTTTTGTTCCTTTAACCAAGCATGCCTTTCTAATGACTGTACCAGAGGCAGCAGCCCTACAAGAAGCCTCCAAGGCATCAAATCCACAGTGTAAACCATGCTTCCTAACTTGTTCAGTGGCATGCATTAAGTCATGTAATTCCTTATCATCTGCACAGGCAGAAATGGAAGTTAGCTTTTGTTTCAAAACAGACAGAAGAAATTGCTGGTATTTTAGCATATGAAATTGACAGTTTAAAGCCCAAAAAGATAAAGTAGCAGAAGTGTACACTTTTTTGCCCCATCTTTCTAAAGATCTGGAATCCTTCTCAGTGGGGAATGGGGTTTTTAGCAGTAGTGGCCTTAACCCCCTTAGGACCCTGAGAAATGGTTTCAGGTTCAGCAGTAGGATTCTTGTATAAAAACTGGTGGGAATCATGAACCCTATAATATCTGTCTGGCTTAACAGGAGCTGGAGGAAAAGAGTCCGGAGTTAAGTTAGCCTCCGAAAAAGCATCATCCACAATATCCAAAATAGGAGGGATAGCCAGGGGTCTATGTTGGGGAAGAAGAAGAAAATCCCCAAGTCTTTTCTTAGATTCCGAGTACTCCTGTCCTTCCCAGTGAAAATGTTCCCTCATTTCATGTAAAGTTTCCCCAATGGGGTACTTAGCTTTGAGTAGGAGAAGAAAGTCTTCGGACTGAAGTACGTTTATAAATAATTGTCAAGAGTCAGCCGACCGGCAAATGCGAACTGCTATCACCGCACAGCAAGAAAGACTGGAGAACATGGCGTCGGCTGTCAGCTTTGTACTCCTGGCGCTCTGACGTCAGGGAGCATGGCTGAGCAGCCGATGCCGGACCCAGACTTTGGGATTCTGGCCGACCGAGGACTGCCTGCCGGCAGGGGAGAACCCTACAGTCATGACTGCAACAGTGAAACACGATGAACATCTAGTTTAATAATTCAACACATTCCCAGCTTATAGATTCTGTTTAAACTACAGGTCAAAGTACTGGTTTGACTACCTTTAAAACTAGTCTTGATAATTGGATGGTTAGACAGAAATTTGCACCAAGATTGTTATGTACAGCCAGTCTCGACCAACTTTACTAGAAGTAGTGAATATAGCAACAGAGATAAAACAACTGGAATTGGGATCTTTAGAAAATGGACGGAGCAAACTACATAGAAAAAAAATGGTAATTGTGGGAATGCTATTTGCAGAGAAGGAACAAGGTTTTAGATGCAGGATTTAAATGAGACGTGATGCTTAACTGACAATGACTGGATAGATTATAAGTGATGTATAATGTTTGCAACTGCAGTTATTTCAATAGTGTCTGTGAAATATGTTTGCAACTAAAGTGGTGTCAATGTTTTTCATTTATATAAATGTAAGATTGCCTATACCATACGTGATAATTTAATAAAGATGTTTATTGAAAAAAAAAAACATTATGTACAGCTCTGTACTATTAATCCTTTTTCAATAAACATCTTTATTAAATTGTTATGTACAGGTGTGGACTATTAAGTCTTTTAAAAAGAAGGAATGAACTTTTAAGTCTGTCACTTAAAGGTGTATATGGCTAGGCATCTTACTAGCGTCATTATCACTTGCCTAATATTGCTCCTATGCTTATTTTTCAAAGCTGTCTGGGGAGCTGTCATTTTGATAGCTGTGAGGGTTGAATACATCCTCACTGACATCCTGGCAATGAGGACATTTATTCTGGCCTAAACCACCCTGGGAGGTGGGACACGTGACCCACATCGCTGCAGGAGGAAAGTGCAGTTGTGTACACTTACCATAAATGTAGATGTTCGAGTGTATTCACTACTGCAGTCCTGACGTGTAAGATGTCCTGCTGTGAATGCCCTTGGCTGGCCTGACTACTAGTGTAAAAATCTCCCTCCTCCTAAGGCTGGCGGATGCCCTTCACTGACATCAGTACGCCTGGATATAAAGAGAGCCAACCAACATTATTACATTAGTTATTTCTTGCCTCTTAAAAGGTAGGAGCCCCCAGGATAAAGCATAAGCAAGGGACAAAGGTAGAAAAAAGAGCCTACAGGGTAAACACTCAGGGGGGGGGGGCCTCTAGATAGTGCAGAAAACAGAAGCAGACTAATACTGTAGGTAAAAAGATGGAAGGAGGGAGGGAAAGAAGACTGCAACAGTGAATACACTTGAACATCTACATTTATGGTAAGTGTACACAACTGTACTACGGTCTTCGTGTTTCACTGTTGCAGTACTGAGTTGTGGGATAATTCCCAAAGCTGTGAAGAGGATGGAAGGTAGATTATGGGGAAGAGAGGATGCCCTGAAAGATGGCAGTGGCAAATCCTGCTCTAGATGGAGAATGCTGATAAGTAGTAGTGTTTGGTAAAGGCATGCATAGATGACCAAGTAGCAGCTTCCAAAATGTTTTTGGTAGGCACTCCTTTCATGAAGGCAGCAGAGATAGAAGTGGTCCTAGTAGAGTGAGTTCTTACAGTTTCAGGAGGCATCTTGCTATGATGACTGTAACTAAAGGAAATACAGTGGGCGATCCACTTGGAGAAAGTCTGTTTAGAGACTGGTTTCCCTTCAGAACCAGTAGCAAAGGACACAAGGAGCTGGTCTGATATCCTGAACGATTTAGTTCTGTCAAGATAGTAGCAAAGCTGTCTGTGCACATCCAAGGAGTGAAGAATCCTTTCTCCTGTGTTGTGAGGCTTGGGGAAGAAGGTGGGCAAGTGTATGGTTTGATTCAAGGATGTGTCTGTGACCTCCTTGGACATAAAGGATGGATTACTCTGTCTGGATCGAATATGAGAAATGGTTGTACTGCCATGAGGGCTTGTAGCACATTGACACTTCTAGCTGAGGTGATAGCCAGTAAAAGGGCAGTCTTCCAGGTTAGAATTTTTAAATCAGCAGAAGCTGCCGGTTTAATGGGGGGACCATCAGTTTTTCTAGAACAAAACTGAGGTCCCGTGGAGGTGTGGGTTCTCTCCTGGGAGTTCTAAGGTGGACCACTCCCCTAAGGAATTGTTTCATAAGAGGGTGAGAAAAGATAGGAGTAAGAGTAGGAATGTGGGCTAAAATGGCAGAGGCGTGGAATCTTGATGGAAGAAGAAGATAGACCTATGTCCAGCAGGTATCCAGGTAATCTAAAATGGCAGAAATATTGGCTGATTTAGGATTGAGGCCTTGCTGCTGACACCAAATGGAGAATCATTTCTACTTGGCTGAGTATGATTTCCTAGTACTAGGTCTTCTAGCCTCTTTGAAAATGTCTTGAACTTGTCTGCTTAGGGTGAGCTCAGAGCAGTATTTTGTGGAATTAACCAGAATGAGAGTTTGAGTCTGTATGTTGGGATGCACAAAGCCTCCCCTTGTCCTGAGTCAGAAGGTCCACCCTCTGAGGTAACTGCCACATTTTTTCATTGGTTAAACTTAGTAGCAGAGGATACCAGTGCTGCCTTGGCCACTCAGGGGTACAGGATGACCCTTGGGTCTTTTTCCCCTGATTTATATGAGGACTCTTGGAAGAAGAGGCAGGGGAGGGAACACAAAGTGACAGGGGGCTCCAAATGAAGGAGAATGCATCTCTCCTCCAGGCTGTGGGTAGTTTGCTCCTGGAACAGAATCTTTTTGGTTGAGGACTTTCTTTGACGGCAAAGAGGTCTATCTGTGGTATCTCCATTTCTGGACTATGCTTAGAAATGTTTCTCGATGTAGATGCCACTCATGGGGATCCAGCAGGTTCCTGCAGAGATGATCTGCTACAGTGTTTTGAGTCTCTGGGAGGTATTGTACCATAAGGTGTAACTCCAGAGAGTGAGCTGTCTTCCAGACCTGCATTGCTAGTCAACAAAGAGGGTAAGAGTGGGTGGTCCCTTGTGTGTTTATGTACCACATAACTGTGGTGTTGTCTGTTTTGACAAGAAGGACCTCTGGTTTCCACAGATCTTTGAAAGCCACTAGGCCCTTTTGCACTGCCATCATTCTTTCCAGTTTATGTGCTTGTGTCTAAACTGATTTTCCCATCTGCCGTGGGATGGAAGATGTTGGAAAAGAGCCCCCAAGACTATCTCTTTAGCATCTGTGATCAGAGTTTGGCCCTGAGAGATTACCCTGAAGGGGAGACCCTGGTTCTGGTCCATTTCCATGTCCATCATGCAGATTTCTCCTTGAGGCAAGGGATCAGTGGAATTTCTGTCTCCAGGGACTGTGAGTACTGGCACCACAGATTCTTGTGGTACCACTGGAGCTTCCTCATGTGTAGCTTGGCCAGAGGGATCATGAGGGTACAAGATGCTATGTAGCCTAATGCTCTTAGGAATTTCCTGGCTGAGTATTGTCTCTGCATAGTGTTTTTGAAGTATTGAGTCAAGGAGGAGACTTTTCCTGGAAGGAGGAAGGTCTTTTGAAGGAAGGAATCCAGAAGAGCCCCTGGAAAACTATCCTGGTGGATGGGTCTGTATTGGATTTGTGAAGATTTACAAACTCCAAAGAGGTGAAGAGGGTTTGAGTGAAGGCTAGATCCTTCAGGATCTTTGACTGAGTCATGGCTTGAATGAGGCAGTTATCTAGACAGGGATAAATTTGTATCCCTCTTGTACTGCAGAAAGCAATCACAGGATCTAAATACTTTCTGAAGACCCTAGGAGCAGTAGACAAGCCAAAGAGCAGTGCAGAGAATTGAAAGTGACTGCTACCTGCCCTGAAATGAAGAAAACTTCTGCAAAATTCCTTTATGGGATGTGCAACTAGGCATCTTTTAGGTCCAAGGTGACCATTAAGGCCTGAGAGGCTATCATGGGGAGAAGTGTTTGAAGAGTCAACATTTTGAATTCTGGTACCACCAGGGACAGATTGAGGGAGGACAGGTCTAGGATCAGGCGCCAAAAGCCTTCCTTTATGGGAACCAGGAATAGCCTGGAGTAGAACTATTTCCCTATTTGATGATCTGGCACTGGTTCCACTGAGCCCTGTAAGCATAGGTTGTGAATCTGAGAAAGGGCATCCACTCTTTGATTTTTTGTGGAACATCTGGGTAACCTGAATATCTTAATGACTCTTTGAAAGTGAGTGTGTGACCATCTGAGATAACCTTCAGAACCCACTTGTCTGAAGTAATGAGGGGCCGGTTTTCTTTGAACAGGGATAGTATTCCGCCTGTATGTTCTGGAGAAGGTGGGGGTGGGGTAGGGGAAAGAAAGAGTTATTGCTTCTCTCTGCTAGGGCCCTGTGGTCTAGAACTTCCCTGCCTGGGGGTTCCTGAGGATCACTGCTTAGGCCTTTGTGATTGCTACTGCCTTTGATGCCTTTCCCTCCAAGGCTTCCTCTGGTTGCCTTTTGATTGAGAGGAAAAGGACCACTGTTTAGTGGGAAAATTCCTACTAAACCTAGGAGGCTGAACTTGGAGGAAGTTCATGACAATTTGCATATATTTTGCTTTATTTTCCATCTTTTTAGCACAGCTTCAGCCTTTGGCCCAAACAGGAAGTCGTTATCCAGGGTTGCATCTAGAAGTTTGGATTTGACATGGTTGGGCAGGGTCTGTTCCTTAAGCTAAGCATGTCCTCCAATGACTAGGTATCTGGATCTGAGGCCTCCATAGTACCATAGCCACAGTTTAAAGAGTGTCTTGCCACCTGGGAGCTGGAATGACAAAGGTCCAGCAATTCTTTAGAAATGCTCCTGTCCTCCAGGGCGGAAATCTTTTGATTCATTTTATCTAAAGTACTTTGTTAGTATTTTATCATATGCAACTGGCAGTCAAGGGCTCTCATGCCTAGGGTAGTGGAGGTGTAGACTTTTTTACCAAACCTATCAAGGGCCCCGCTTTCCTTGTCAGTAGATAAAGCATTTTTAGAAGGGCTGACATTTGCTCCCTTGGGACCCAGAGTGACAACCTCTGGATCATCAGAGGGGTTTTTGAAGAGCTGTTTATGCGAGTCCAGCACCCTGCAAAATCTGTCTGGTTTTTGAGGGGCTGGGAGTAGGGAGTCTGGATTCGGGGAAGAGTCCTTAAAAAACATCCTCTACCACCTCCAGTACAGGTGAAATGGCCAAGGGTTTGTGTTCTGAGAGGTCAAGGAAGTCCCTAGCCCACTGTATAGATTGTGGGTATCCCTGTGCCTCCCATTGGAAATGTTCTGTCATGGCATGAAGTATTTCCCCAAATGTGATGTCTTCAGGAGGTGAGGCTATTGGTAGACTCTCCTCAGAATCTGAATCCTCAAAGGAAGTAAGGTAGGGTCCCTCCTCAAAGACAGACCCCCTCCTGGTCAGAATCCTCATCTGATTCAGGAAGTTCAGAGAAAACTTCAGGGCCAAGGGCTTTCACAGCAGGAAATCCCACAGGTGAGGACAGTCAAACAGTAAAATACGAAGAACATCAATACCTTCTCCTGTCCATTTGCATGCTGTCATGCACCTGCTCAATGAAGACTACCACCAGTCTGCAGCTTGGAGTTCACACGCTCAGCTCCTTTCTCCAAAGGACTGATACAACCTGCGAATAGCACTTCTCCTTCCCTCATCCTCACTTTCAGCTCCATCACCTAAATGAATTCAGGTCAACTGGGATGTAGTCTGGGTGTTTTCCTTTTACACTACTGGAGCTGGTTTTGTTTTGCAGATTTTACTATTTTGGTGTTGATACGCATTTTTGGTTTCCTTGTTATATTATTTATTCATTATTACATTTATTCCTGTTATGCTTAGAATTTTTATAGGTGAATTGAAGGAATTCCATAGTATCGTATATCTTTTTATCATTTCATCTTTGTCATTTAGTGGTGGAAGTGGTAGTTCATTTTCAAAGTTTTTCTTCAATATCTGTACCAATTCTTGTTTTGATGTTATAATCACAATTTCTTTCATAATTACAAGGCTTTACATGATATCAGGTAATCCACTGTACTTAGGGTTGTCACCTTTCATTGTGGCTAAAACCAGAGTAAAATTACACCCCTCGCATCACCAGTAATCCCCACCCACCCACCCTGCCTATAATCTGCCCATTTTGTGAAGTCACGATGATATCACATGGTGGGGGATGCCCTCTTTTTCCATTCCTGCTGCCTGTTTTCGGCTGATTTATTATGCTTTTCTGTAAAAAAGCATAGTAAATCAGCCGATTTACGAACTCTGATAGTCTGTTTCCTTTTTTTGAAACAGAATACTGGAGTTTGTACAGTGTTTTCCGGACTACTGGAGAATTTGTTTGATTTCCAGATAGTCCAGAAAAAAAACAGAGGTTGGCAACCCTAGTTGTACTACATTACTACTGAAATTGGGGTTTTAGATAGACCTTCCTTAATAAGGCAACAGATTTTCAAGAATTTTAGTTCAAACTATGTCTTAAATGCTTCCTGGTAGTCCTGAGGTGTCATCTCACTTGGCCATAAGGTTGCCACCTATCCTGCTACCAGTGAGACATTCACAGCTTGGATCAAATGAAGCCGTTGCCCACTGTGTGAAGCACTGAGACTAAAAAAACCCACTTCGCCAAAGCACTGAATTGCTGTGATGAAGCCTCCCTTACTTTCATTCTTTTCCACAGCAATTCAGTGACATCACCAATCCAGACCTGCAGGAGAGAGGTTTCCTACTAGGTCTGGGTATTTAAACTCATCCAGGGATTGGTTGCAATTCAAGGGGGCATTGGAACAGAAAGAACCCTAGAAAGCCCACATTAGTAGAGCACTTTTTATTAGCACTTCTACAGCCACTGAAGCATTCACCAAAAGATCTGAATTTTATTTTTTATTTTATTTATTTCTCTTTGTTTACTAGG
This sequence comes from Protopterus annectens, assembly GCF_019279795.1. Taxonomy (NCBI): domain Eukaryota; kingdom Metazoa; phylum Chordata; order Ceratodontiformes; family Protopteridae; genus Protopterus; species Protopterus annectens. The sequence continues at coordinate 72,414,758 of NC_056748.1, read as the reverse complement.
AAATTCTGTCTTGGGTTTTTCCCATTTTCAGCAAAGACACAGTGGGAAAAACTCCACAGATAAGTACAAACACAGTGCATAACAGGAAATATAAATAATATAGACAATGTAGTGTGTTACGTGATATTACATTACAAATAATAATGTAAAGTACCTTCCATACAAGTTTGAGCTATTGAATCATGTGGTAGTTAACTACAGAGATAATTGACATTTAAGCTAACTTATTTAGTGAGATTTTCAGTTAGAATATGTAAAAATGTATAACACAGGAAGCAAAAGGATTATGTGGAGGATGTAGTGAAAGAAAAAAAGAATTCTGGTAGAATACTGTATATGTAGAGGATGGGATAAATAGAAGGTAAAATTATGAAACAAATAGCTGTATCATTGGTTACTTGTAAGATAAATTCATATTAGGGGAGAAGTGGCTTGTAGACTGGAGTGGAAAGGATATAAAAGTATGACAGAAAGTAAAAGAGGCTTGTTTTGGCTCATTAGTATATTGTAATTATATTAGGTTAAAAGAAAGAAAAATAGTGTGTAACACAGAGTAAAGAAAAATAGAGTTCATAAAGTGTAAGGAGGAGGAGTGTGGCTGAGTTCTGGGGGTTCAGCCTGGAGTACTGCAAGAGCACAACCAGTTGTTTAGTAGGACTTTTTTCAGTGACACCTTAAAGCTATTTATCTTGTCCATCTGTCTTATTTCAGGGGAGATTTGATTCCAGGATTTTGCAACTTGGTTCGAGTATAATGAATCTCCTGCACTGTTATTAGATCTTGCAATGGAAAGTAGAGCTTTGTTGTTGGACTGTAGGGCTTGATTAGTGGTATAGGGTTGTAGTATTCCTTTTAGAGCTGGGCAGTATTTTGGGGACTGTATTAGTTTATGGATTGTGCTAAGGTGAGAATAGTAGAGGTAGTTTATATGTTCTAGCCAGTTAAGGATTTTTAGAGGTGAGCAATCATGGGTCTTGTAGGGGGTGATTAGTTGCAAATTTTGTTATAAACCATCTCTATAGGTTCATAGGTTGGTACTAGGCTATCAGCCCTAGGGCTTATACAAGCCTAGCCATAACAATTCCCTGGCTATTTCTTCTCACACTATTTACTTCCCTGGACCCCTGTCTGGCAGGGTGACTGACGTGATCACCTGGGTGAATTTCTTTTCTCCCATCCAATCGTCAAGGTTCCTTTTGAAGAGGGCCAAACAGCCCCTGCTTGACATGTATGGGCAGTCTATTCCAGAGTCTGGGGAGTCTCTGGGTCAGGAACCTATCCCTCCAACATGTTTTGTTTATTGTGATGACAAGGTTTAGATCCCTGGAGCATGTGGCTCTGAGGGACTGGATTTCTTTAAGTGTAGCATGTCCAGTAGCTCTGGGTTTGACATGGCCTTGTATGTTAAGCAGAGATCGCCTCTGAGTAGACGATATGTGACAGAGTATAGCTGGAGATTTTTAAGGCGGTCAGCATAGGGCATCTGCTGTAGGGCCTGTGATTCTTTTAGTGAGGCATTTTCTAAGGCCTTTCCAGTTGTTGCAGATGTCTTGAGAGGTACATACCAAACGAGGCGTTGTATTCTATAATGGGTCTAATGAGAGATGAGTACAGTGGGACAATGACCTCCTTTTTCTGGATGAAAAGCCCTTAGTGATGAGGTGTGCCACATAGAAGGATTTCCTGACTGTTGTGGCGATGTGGTTATCGAAGGTGAGACCACTGTCCACCTGTGTCCCTAAGTCTCTTATCACATTTTCGGTGTTTAGTGTACTGCCACCTATGTGGTAATTCATGGGTACGTTTTTTTCCCAAAGGGGATAACTATACATTTCTTGGCATTGAGCTTGAGCCCATGGCTCTGGCACCAAGCATCTGTTTCTGTAAGACCCTTTTGTAGAGTATCCACATCATTTGGGGATTCAATAATGGCTCCCAGTTTGCAGTCATCTGTGAACTTTGTTATCTAGAGTCCCTTAGTGTTGGCCTGTACTTCAGAGAAGTAGATGCCAAACAAGAGCGGTCTTAGGACTGAACCCTGAGGTACTCCACTTGTCACTTGTCTGGACCTGGATTTGGAGTCGGCTACTTTTACAGTGTGGGTTCTATCAGTAAGTCAGTTGGCAACCCATCGAATGATGTAGGGATTAATGCCCAGCTTAGTAAGTCTATCTATGATTCCAGAGTGCGGGATGCTGTCAAAGGCCTTGGCGAGGTCCAGATAGGCTGTGTGGACCGCCTTACCCTCGTCCACGGCTCTGGAGACTGATTTGAAGAAGTCAATCAGGTTTAGGAGACAAGATCATCCCTTCACGAACCAAACTGGGTGAGGTCCAGTGTTTGAAGTTTGCCAATGTCTTTGTTTGTAAGTTCCATGATAACACGTTCCTTGACCTTGCAGATCAGGCTCGTCAGACTGATGGGGCAGTAGTTCCCGGAATCCAAGGAGGATCCCCCCTTGTGGAGTGGGATAACTGTAGCTGTGGCCACTCAGTGGGTACGAAGCCTGCGGTGAGGCTATGATTAAACATGACACTTAGGTGAGGTACCAGTTCATTTTGTAGTTCATGTAGTACACAGCCTGGGATGTCATCGGGTCCCATGGATGCTGTATTCTTAGCTTTGGAGAGTGTGTTTTTTACCTGTGTGGCCGTTATTACCAGAATTTGGCAATCTTCCTGCATTGAGAGGGATGTTTAGGGGGTGAGAGGGGGGTGAAGTTGGCACTGAACTGATCTGCCAGGATATTGGCAATATCCTTGGGATCAGTATATTTAATGCCATTCTGTTGTAGATCTGAGCATTGCCGTTTAGATTCTTGACATAGTTATTGAATGCATTGTGATTGTCTTTGGTATCTTTGGCAATTTTATTTTCGTATCTAGCTTTGGAGGATTTTATGAGGGATCTCAGCTTCTTACTGAGGCTGGTAAGGGAGTTTTTTGCATCCTGGGATTTTCCTCTTTTCTGCAACAGTTTCTTCCTTTTGTTGTAAAGTTTGTTTATGGCAGGGGACCACCAAATTGGCTTCATTTTTTTTGGAGGAGAACATCTTGGTTCTATTTGGGATGACACGATTCATGCATGAGTGGATGTGCTCGTACAGTGCCTTAGTGTAGGATTCAGCAGTCGAACTTTCAGTTCCTGTCTGCATGAGTGTCATGAAGTTTGTCACTTCTGACTTGTGTAGCATGCAGTTGGCTTTGGAGAAGATTTTTATGGAGGTTTCCTTACTGGGGGGTAGGGGTTTGAACCATCAGCCAGGATTCAATGGCTAGAAAGATCTGTTGGGTGTTACCTTTAAGAGAAGTGTTTGGACTGAGCAGATAAGTGTTGCATCATCTGTGTATTATATCAGGGTAGCATGTTTAGTGGCAGAGTGTAGGTTATTGATAAAGATACTGAAGAGTAGGGGCCTTGAACTGATCCCTGAGGGAAGCAGACTGTTACTGGGAGAAAGAGAAGTCTTGATGCCATTTCATGGCTTGTTTCCTATTGGACAAGTAGCTGTGTGAACCAGGTTAATGATGGGGTACTGAAGCCTAGAGAGGCTAGCTCCTGGAGGAGTTTTTGGTTGCTATTGTGTGGAATGTTTTTCTACAACTCCAGGAAGACTGTTGAGACTAACCTTCTATTGTTTCATAGTTGATTAACATTATTTGTGAAGTTTAAAAGGGCAGTAGTGTTTTTTTTTTTTTTTTTTTTTTTTTTTTTTTGGCGCCTCTTGGACCTCATTGTTACCAGCTTGGCCTCCAGTACCCAACGTCCACGCAGGGTCTGCCAGCTACTTTCCAAACCCACCCAGACTTACTCCATTTTTGGTGGGCCAGTCACAGATCCTGAGGGTGTCCTTGGGGTTCTGCTTATCAGTGCTTCCATCTGGGGAATTTTTTATGACCTACACACTTCCTTTTCTCCACCCACCATGCTCACTGTTTACTTTCAAGGGCAACTCCCCCCTTTGGACCATGCCCCATTTAGGGAGTTTGTCAATGAGCATCCTCCCACCTGGGAGGGACACACCTGTCCATTCCCTGCTGCTCCATCAGCCACCCGAACTGAATCTGGGTTAGCTTGCCATAATCAGGGCTTTATCCCTTTATGCCACCGGAGCAGCTAGAAGGGCGGTAATGCTGCTGTGGTTAGGTCAAACGCAATGTTGAGTGGAGGAGAGTAGGTTGTGGTCGGTGAGGTATTTGAGTAGCTGGGTATGGATACATTTTTCTAATATCTTGGATAAGAGTGGGAGAATAGCAACTGAGCAGTAGTTGGTAAAGTCCATAGAATTACATCCTTATGGAGGTGTATAATGTATGATCATCTCCAGATGCTGAGATGTGGTTCTCTTGTATGGCTCTATTAATTAGTGTGGAGACGGAGAATGCTATAGCCTTTGCAGCTATTTTCAGGAACACAGATGGTAACTTGTCAGCAACCAACATGGTTGGTTTCAGTTTTAGTAGTCATTTTTTGTTGTTGAGGTGGGGACACTAATATGGGGTTGCAGAATAATGAGGGGTAATGAGTTTTGCTTGGCTAATGCCAAGATAGAGTTCACAAAGTTGAATTGAGTTGATGTGTTACCTGGGTGGCTAGTTATTGTGGGGTTGAGCAGCTACTTTATGGACTACCAGAAAAGTTGGGGTTATTTTGGTGGGAATTTTTGTAGATCAGCAAAATAGGTTTTCTTGCCATGGAGTATCTTTTTTGTGAGATTCCTGAGATGCCTATAATTTTGTAGGGTTGTTTGGGTTTTATTTTTGTATATGTTTTCTAGGTGTGGTCTCTCTTTGTCAATAGTTGCTTTGGTAGTCTTTGTTAGCCATGGTGTTGTAATGTTTTTAACTCTTATTTCTGATTGGGGCTTTTTTGTTCAGTATGGTAAGGAAAATATGGTCAAACTGAGTGACTGGTTCATCTAGTGGTAGGACTTGTTTGTATAGGTTCATAGGTTTATACTGGGCTATCTGCCCTAAGGCATTTATAAGCCTAGCCCAAAGTTATGTGGCTTACGCCACCCCTTATGTTAGAAATAATGTGCCCATTAGTTTGTTGTGCCTCTGTCCAGCAGTGACACAGAGATGATTCCCGGGGTAAACCTACGATCTCCCATCCACCGGTCAAGATTTCTCTTGAACAGAGCCAGCGAGGTGCTCTGCCTCACATGGACCGGGATTTTATTCCACAGCATGGGGAGTCTCTGGGTGATAAATCTATCCCTCCAGCACATCCTATTTATATCCGTGCTAAGGTTTAAGTCACTTGCTCTAGTGGTTCTGGTGGATTTGGATTTTTTGAGGTGGAGCATGTCCATTAATTCCGGGTTGGTCATGGCCTTGTATGTCAGGCACAGGTCACCTCTGAGCAGACGGTATGCAACTGAATAGAGTTGGAGTTTCTTCAGTCTGGCAGTATATGACAGGTTTTGGAGTCCCTTTATCCTTTTGGTGAGGAACTTTTGGGGTCTCTCCAATTGCTGCAGGTGTCGGGTAAGATACATCCCGAATGGGGCATTGTACTTGATCATTGGTCTGATAAGTGAAGAGTACAGGGGAACAATGACCTCACTTGATCTGGATGTGAATCCCTTCATGATCAGATGGGCAATGTAGGTCTTTCGAACCACTTTAGCAACGTGAGTGTCAAACGAGAGGCCACTGTCAACCTGGGTACCCAGGCCCCTGATAACCTCTTCTGTGCTTAGTGGGTTGCCACCTATATGGTAGCTTGGGGTTACCTTGTTTTTCCCGAAGGGTATGACTATACACTTTTTTGCGTTTAACTTCAGGCCATGGCTCTGGCACCAGCTATCAGTTTCCGTGAGACCCCTCTGAAGGATGTCTGTGTCCGATGTACTATCCACTATGGCACCCAGTTTGCAGTCATCCGCAAACTTTGTCAGCCATAGTCCTCCTATGTTTGCCTGTACTTCTGAGAAGTAGATGCCGAACAATAGGGGGCCAAGGACTGAGCCCTGTGGGACACCACTTGTAACCGGCTTGGAGTCTGACATAACCCTGTGGGTTCTGTCCTTTAGCCAGTTTGCAACCCATCTTGTGACATATGGGTTTACATTTAAGCTGGCAAGTTTCTCTATGATACCCGAGTGGGGTATTGTGTTGAAAGCTTTTGCAAGGTCAAGGTAGGCTGTATGGACTGCCTTTCCCTCATCAATGGCCTTGGGAACTGTTTCGAAGAAGTCGACCAGGTTCAAAAGGCAAGATCTGCCCTTGACAAAGCCAAACTGGGTTGGGTCCAAGGTCTGCAAGTCCCCTATGTCCTTGTTTATGAGTTCCATTATGATCCTCTCCGTAGCTTTGCAGACCAGGCTTGTTAAGCTTATGGGGCGGTAATTACCAGGGCCCGTAGAGGCACCACCTTTGTGGAGTGGGACCACAGTTGCCGTACGCCACTCCTTGGGCACATACCCTGTGGTAAGGCTAAGATTAAACAGCTGCCTTATGTGCGGGTTTAGTTCTTCATTGAGTTCATGTAGCACACAGCCGGGGACACCATCCAGTCCCATAGATGCTGTGTTTTTAGCTTTAGAGAGAGCAGCTTTCATCTGCGCATTTGAGATGTCTGGGAGGCTACACTCTGTTGGGATAGTTATCTCTCCTTTTGGGGGGGGAGAGGGGGGTGAAGTTTGCGCTGAACCTGTCTGCCAGTATGTTGGCAATGTCTGTGGGCTCAGTGATTTTTGTATCATTTTGGACTAATTCTGAGCATATCTGGGAGTTTCCACCCAGGTTTCTGACATAGCTGAAGAAGGCCTTATGATTGTCTTTTGAATCTATGGCAATTTTTTTTCTCAAAGTTGGCCTTTGATGATTTTATGAGGGATCGTAGTTTCTTGCTAGTACTGATCAAAGATGCCTTCCCTTTTTGGGATTTTGCTCTATCATGTAATAGCTTTCTCCTCTTATTGTAAAGTTTGTTTATGGCTGGGGTCCACCAGACTGGACGTTTGCCCTTGGTGGAAAGAGTCTTGGTTTTATTTGGGATTGCCTGATCCATGCAGTCCTGAAGGTGTTCATAGAAGGCATTTGTAAGGGCTTCCGCAGCTTGGGTTGTGGTTTCCATTGGCTCGGGGGCCTTGAAGGATACCACACCTGTCTTGAGTAGTGTGAAGTTTGCTTTAGAGAAGTTCTTCACTGTGGTCTTTTTTGTTTGGGGTGGTGGCGGGATGTGGATTTCTAGTGAGATTAGTTTATGATCTGATCTCACCAAAGAGGGATATACTTCCGGTGTGGAGCATTTTGTCCCCATGTTTGTGATGATGAGATCTAGTATATTTTCTCCTCTTGTGGGGACGGTGACTAGTTGTTCCATGGCATTTGAATTTATGAACTCCAGGAACCTTTGGGCTAGAAAGTTGGGGCTTGAGTAATGTTCCCAGTCTATATTCGGGTAATTGAAGTCACCCAATATGATGGTGTGTGTCTTCAGGAAGGCTGTGTGGGTTTCCTGAGTTTGAGAGGGTGGCCTGTAGCATGCTACAAATTGTAGAGCAGTTACAAATTGTAGAGCATGCTACAAATTGTAGAGCAGTATGTTACTTGTCTCTGAATATTTAGCCACTGTCTAATGGCAAAGGTGAGTAGGTGGTCACTAATACAGTTTGGCTGTCATCGATGGTGTGAGGTGTGTTTGTAAGAATCCAGTCCAGTGTGGTTTCTCTGCTTGTTTTTTGTGTGTTCTGGTAGCAATGTATATTAGTTGTGAGAACCCAAATAAGTTTAGATCATGTACGATAGTAGTTATTTATTTCCAATCAATCCTTACACTGCCTAAGATTATACTATGTTTATTTATATTGTTGTGTATCCACTGTAGAAGTTCTTCAATTGTAGCTAGACTATTTCCTTGGGTACATAAAGTCCTATTATGCAGCAGGATTTGCTGCTACTGAGTTTGAGGTGGTTAATAAGAATTTCAGCATTTTGAAATTTTGGGGTGCTTTGAGTGTGTTGAGTTAGTTCTAGGATGTTCTTAAAGATTATTGCTACTCCACTTCCTCTTTTTGCTAGTCTGTCTGTTCGACTTATGTTGTATTGGGGGATTATTTAATTATTAGTTATTTCTGGCCTTAGCCAGGTTTTTGCAATAACTATGCTAGGATTATAATGTGAGAGGAATGTCTAGAGGTCTTGGGTTTTGTTGCATATGCTTTGAAAGCTTATGTTTAGAAGAAATATATTTTAGTCTGATTTGTGGTTTGGGAAAGGAGTTGTCATTGTGAGCTATAGGGGTTGGTTTTGGTTGAGTATTATTATGTGGGCCAGGATCGCAGTGGATGTAAAAATATTTAGGTGGATTGATTGTAATGCCTTATTGATTTTCTGTGTTCAAAGGTGTCTGTGTTTAGTAGAGGGGAAACAGTTCAGGAGCTATCATTGAAAATGTGATGCTGTAAAGGATTAATGTATTTGAGGGTTTGCAAGAGAAATTGAGATACTGTAGGTAAGATTCCAAGGTTGTGATGTGTGTGAACAGGAGAAAAACAGTTATGGTAGTTGCATGAGAAAGTGGCGTTCTAGAATGGAGTATGTGAAATGATACTGGTGGAAATGGTGTGGAGTAGGATTTGGGAACACGTGAATAAAATATTTTTGAATAAGAATGTACAGGTTTTTGCATTATTCTAATGGTATCTTTATTAGCTATGAAGTATTTTGTGGATAGGCAATAGCTGGTAAGTACTGGTGTGAGGGTGGGGGTGGAGGAAGATTTGGTATATACCTAGAGTTGGTAGAACAAGGTATTAGTGTTATGGCTTTTGAAAATGTGTAAAGTGGTAAAGGCTTTGGAGATTTATAGGGAGATGGGAGGTAGGAGTGTAGGTTGCTTTTATGGGTGGGTGGGTTTTTATTAGAGGGTGACTAGCTGAAGGGTGTGGTGGGTTGTGCTAGAGGAGTATAAAGGTAGATGTAGTGGGTAGGAACTGGAGGAAGGGAAGAGGAATATAGTGGAGTGAGGATGGAATGAAGCAGGCTAAAATCAACAGTGAGGGAACTTGGAGCTCCAAAAACTATTAGAAATCTGCATATTAATGCAGGATAGACATACTCTGAAGCCTTTGAACCTGTGTTTACACAGAGAAAAAGCTAAATTTAAAATAAATGTATATATTTACAAGTGAGTGTGGTATGGCATAAGTAGAGAGAAAACTTTGCTAGTCATATACAAGTTATACACTGAAGACATGCAGAGTGACTATACTGGGAATTTTGTTTTAATAAAATATCTTGGAGAATAGGTGCTATTAATGTAGGTAGTTGGAGTCCTCTAGTAGTATGCACAGTACGTAAGCTGAGTTAAACATTGCATGAGACACTCTCATGGTTGTTGCAAAAAATATAAATATATTCAGCATACTTTTTTATGCAGTCCTTGGGGGTGGCCTTAATTGCTGTTACCTTTGCCAGCGATGTTACATTTTCAGTTGGTTTCCGGATGGGTGGGCATTTTCATTTTTTTTAAAGTAAACAAGGAGCAAGCCCACCAGAAGCTAAGTCATTCAACCAGATAGCCAGAAGGAAAGCCATTCAACCCAGTAAAGACTGTGATTGTCCTGTTCAGCTTTGTAGCAGTAAGTACAAGTACTATTTCATGGCTCTAAATTAATAAGTGGAATTATTATGTTTTATTTTAATTTTGACTTTTTTTAATGTTCAGAGGTGAATGGGGTACACTGTACACTGAATCTGTCATGTTTGTTTTGGGATGATTTGCCAGTAGTAATTTTTAAAGGTGTAAAAAATGTGTGTATATAATTCTATTTTGTATGTGTGCACCTATTCCTTATTACTTGAATTTATAGTGGTTGTTTAGGGATGATTTGCAAGTAGTAGTTTTTGAAGGTGAAAATGTGTGTGTATATAACATTTTTCATTATTTCTGGTGAGGGATAATGTTCAGGAGTAACTGTAGTGCATTTAGCATATTAATAATAGATGTTATGGTTGTTTCAGGATAGTTTGCTTTTACAGATGGAAATGTTTCAGGATCGTTTCTGTTTTTTTCTGATGAAATATTGTGTTTTATTTATTTTGTAGTGCTGTCTTCAAAAAGTTAAAATACACTACTTTGGGTATAGTGCGAATATGGCTGCACTGCCGTTGCGGTATTTAGTTTTTTATTTGTTGTACAGGGTGAATCATTACTATTATAATGTTAATACTTTAATTTTTTAATGCCCTTCTATGGAGTATATTGTGGGCACAAAGCTAAACCTGTAGCTGCTTTGTTTTAATATTTTTAGAGGTTGAAAAAGCTTTGTCTGTTAAAGGTTTGTAAGGGTGCATTTTATTTCTTTTCTCTCACTAGATGAAGTTTTTACTACTACAGAGACATATAGCTGCTACCAGCTGTGCTAGTATCAAGGTTGTAATTGTTGAAATATTCCCCCCATATTTAGCTGTGGTATCTACTGTGCCATTACATCATTAACCATTCTACCTTTTTAAGCATTTTGTAATGGTAAAAAAAAAATCCCTGTTCACTTCCACTGTTCAGATCTTCAATAAATCTGTATCCTAGATCAGGTAGAACTACTTTACAAAATTGTTTCATGTTTCAGCTGAGTGTTTTTTTATGCCAATGTTTTTCAAACCAGTTCTTTCAAACACCAGTGGTTTTCAAGCCATTGTTTCACATGCCAGTTCTGCTAAATGCACTGGATATCAGGTAAATACACATTCAAGAATGATGACAGCTGCAGCTTCATCACAGTCTTGTCACCAATAACAAAATGTGCAAGTGGCAGCATGTTTGGAAAATGGGATTCAGCTGCATCGAAAAACACAGTGACTTTAAAGTATCCTGCAGGTATTGCAAAAAGGAAATCCTAGTCACCCATGGTGAAAGAAACAATGTGACATAACATGATGCAACCAAACAGCATTAGACTGCTATTCTGCAAGCAAAAACAAGTCACCTGATGACAAAGTGGACAAGGAACGCAAACCTTGAAGGACCAGAACTCAAGATCATTGTAGGAGAAGCCTCTGAAGTGTTCCATGTAATTAAGCATAATCTCTCCTAGAATAGTTTGGACTGTGCAGTAATATTGGCCAGACAGTTGTACAGTAACTTGGACATTACAAAAAACTATCTTGTGGAAAGACTAAGGCTGAAGTTATCATTGAAAGTGCTCTTAGAATGCATTTGTTGGAATGCATACTGCATGACATGCAGAAACCAAGCACTTCATTTGCCATATCATCAGATGCCTTCAGTAAGGGAAATATAAAATTGTTTCCACTTGTGCAGTACTTTTCCAAAAAAGGGAGTGATAAAAGGCCTTTTTGACTTCTGTGAAGACCCTGATAAATATTCCCAGGCCATAACACAACAAATTTCTACCATTATAGAAAAGGATTCCTGGACTTCAAGCAGTGTTTTCAGCATTTGGGGCTGATAATGGCACTGTCAACAATGGAAAGAAATCTGGGGTGCATGCCAGATTTAAAAAAAAAAAAGGCCCATCACTCCAGAAAGCTAACTGTAGTGCCCACATAATTCATAATGCAGCCAAAAAATGCTGCAGCACAATTACCTTATGACATGGAAGTGTTTGCTACGAAACTTTCAGTCATTTCTAAGGTTGCATTAGAAGGACCAGAGACTTGAAATACTTCTTTGAGTTCTGTGGCACTGAATTTGAGAATCTCCTAATTCACATGCCAACAAGGCTGTCACTCCTGACAGCCATTGAGAGAGTAGTAAAAACACACCTCCCAGTACTCCAGTTGTATTTCCTCTCAAAGGGAGAAGAGGATACCACACACCAGATATGGGAGTACTTTATAATCAACATGGTGAGAATATATTGCCTACACTGCCCCAGTACTATCTGCACTTTCTCAGAGTTTTCATTAATTTCAGAGAGTACAATAGTATGCTAGAAGAAGCAGCACTTACTGCCACTGAGACATTTTCAGTGATAGTCTGTCTCTAGAAATAAATGCTGACAAGAGCAGAAGATGTTTTCTTTGGTGGAAAACTTAGACACTCGAACTTATTAGACCACACTTCTTTGAACAGTCTGAAAAGAGATTCATCATGTTCTTGGAGACAACAGTCATGTACTTAGAACAGTGGTTTGATTTTACTTGTTTACACTGTCAAAGTTATCTCTAACTTTGAGCCCTTTGCATTCAGTGACTTACTCAGTGTGACTGCTGTTCTCAGTTTTCAGGACATGGATGAAGACAGCCTTTTCCAAAACAGTTTAACATCAAGCCCTTTTTCCAAGAAGTATGTACCACAGGCTTATCACTCAGAGAAAAGTGGCTCAAGATTTTTAGAGAATGGCCCGAGCTGACTGCATTATTACCAGATCTGACTGCACTATATCTGGTAATTGATAGGGTGCTATCAATGCCAACATCCATTGCATTTACAGAGAGATTTATCTGGTTAAAACAAATGACAGATGTAAGAAATTGTTACAGTGTGGACTTCTTAAAAGCTGAGCTAATGACTATAAATCATTGGATGACATGCAGTGATTTATATGAAACAGGGCACTGCATCATACAATAAAATCAAATAGAAAGTGCTCATTTAAAAAGAAAAAAAGTGATTTATTTTAGTGTGCAGTATTTAGATTTTTTTTTTAGTTTTCTTGTTTAGAATATTTATGGTTAGTGTGCAGTTTGTAGAATTTTGATTTTTTTTTTTGCCTTTTTAATTTATATTAAACATACTTGTGTGTTTAATTATAGGAGTAGAGTGTTTTTCTGCAGTAAAGTTCACTTTTTACTGTTTCAGCTATGTGATACGAATAATGTATGCAAGTGTTTTTATAGTCAGGCTTCACTTTTACTGTTATAGCTGCATAATTTAAATGGCTTGTGAGGGATTTCAGCATGTTGTAATAATTTCTCGCTGTCATACCATTAACAGCATCTACTTCATCATTCCTGTGGTGATGTTATGGGTAGAGGGTGTGGCAACTGTCATACTAGCTGCACCCCCCTGTTCCACTTTGCCAAGAGTTATAGCTATATGGCCAAGAAGGGTTGCCACCTTTTCAGCAGGCCAAAGTTTGCACCCATATCTTTGAATTTCCCTTAGGTCAATCCACAGTGAATGGAGTCAGAAAAGCTCATTGTATTTATTGAGTTTAAGGAGAGTAGAGATGGGATTGAAAGAAGTGGCACATTTCCATGTGGAGGATGTAAATATTGCACATATATTGAGACAGATAATGTTTTTGTGAATCCTGATAATGGCAGGAGATTTTATTTTAAAGTCTCTGCTAGCTATGACACTAAAGATGTTATTTACTTAGCATGCTGTGTCACATGCTCTTCATTCTATGTGGGGAAGAGAAATCGAAGTTTAAGGAGCGTATAAGGGAACAGCTTTATTCCATTAATATCAAGTACATGTCAAATGTTCTAACTAGCTGGAAAAGTATATGCAGACAATAAAAGTACTATAAATAACTTGTAAAAATAAGCAAAAAAAAAAACAGGATACTTAATGTTATACATCACAGATCACTTGGCTTAGTGCCCTTCCTCCGATTAGCTCAGTGTGAAATGGCAGAAACACTCATAAGTTAACTTCTTAAGTAACAAAGTTGAAACCTGAAACAACTTAAAAAAAAAAGCTTGAAAGAACCAAGGAGGTGCTTACTCCAAGCCGTAGTCCAGGTAACCCCAATCAGCCAATGACCATAAACAATTCACTCTCACTGAAATGCTATACTGGCTTTGGCTAAACTACGATGGCCTGGAACATGTGCTCGGACACACAGCCTCTACTAACAAACAACTAGGCCCCCAAAACAGCCTGACTATGAACAATGCTACACTACCCACACTACTTAGGTGGAAAAAAACTGCAGAAATGTTTAAACAGATAAAGGAACAAGGAGACTCTAGAGAATGCTTTCAACTGCAAACAAGTTATATGATACACTCCTTAGCAGGAAATCAGAACAAACAATCCCAACCAGATGCTTAACAATTGTAGAAAATTTCTAGTTAATACCTCACACACAGTGAAACTAGCTAGAAAAGTATATGCAGACAATAAAAGTGCTATAAATAACTCTTAAAAATAAGCAAAAAAAGGATACTTAATGTTATATATCACAGATCACTTGGCTTAGTGCCCTTCCTCCGATTAGCTCAGTGTGAAATGGTAGAAACACTTATAAGTTAACTTCTTAAGTAACAAAGTTGAAATCTGAAACAACTTTAAAAAAAGCTTGAAAGAACCAATGAGGTGCTTACTTCAAGCCATAGTCCAGGTAACCCCAATCAGCCAATGACTATAAACAATTCACTCTCACTGAAATGCTATACTGGCTTTGGCTAAACTACAATGGCCTGGAACATGTGCTCAGACACACAGCCTCTACTAACAAACAACTAGGCCTCCAAAATACCAGCCTGAATATGGACAATGCTACACTACCCACACTACTTAGGTGGAAAAAAACTGCAGAAATGTTTAAACAGATAAAGGAGCAAGGAGACTCTAGAGAATGCTTTCAACTGCAAACAAGTTATATGATACACTCATCAGCAGGAAATCAGAACAAACAAACCCAACCAGATGCTTAATAATTGTAGAACATTTCTAGTTAATACCTCACACACAGTGAAACTAGCTAGAAAAGTATATGCAGACAATAAAAGTGCTATAAATTAGTCATAAAAATAAGAAAAGAAACAGGATACTTAATGTTATATATCACAGATCACTTGGCTCAGTGCCCTTCCACCAATTAGCTCAGTGTGAAATGGCAGAAACACTCACAAGTTAACTTCTTAAGTAACAAAGTTGAAACCTGAAACAACTTTAAAAAAAAGCTTGAAAGAACCAATGAGGTGCTTACTCCATGCCGTAGTCCAGGTAACCCCAATCAGCCAATGACCATAAACAATTCACTCTCACCGAAATGCTATACTGGCTTTGGCTAAACTATGATGGCCTGGAACATGTGCTCAGAACAATGGATGAGGTACGGGAAAAGGGAATTATATAACCTCTGGAAATGATTGTCTGCACCCAGTTGTCTTCTGTTATATCTAGCCAGGCTCTCTGGTGTAGAGGTAAGCAACCTCCGACTGCCTCCAGAGGAGTGCAGTTGGGTTTCCTTTCAGGAGCACTGAAAGGGTCCGTCAAAAAAGGAATCTCTAGACCCCTGGATTTATGGACCTCCTCTGCCACGAGGGTGTTGCAGTCCATTATAGCTCTGGCCTTTGCTTCTAGGGAACTCTCTCCATGTGTGTCCTGGAAAAGACCCTTGGACTTTCTGAACCATATTTTTTGACCTCCCCACTGATGCCTTGAAAAGGTCCTTTGAAGGGTCAAAAAATGCATGCTCACTGCAGAGAGGGCCTTTCCATCTTTCTCACACCTGGAGAATGTCTTTCACTGTGGGGCCAAATAAAGAAGTGCTGTGAGCCGCCTTCTGCAGCATGCAAGATAAGCCTCATGGACGAATTACATAATAGCTTGTAGGGTAGCCAACTGAGAGACTACTGAAGATTGAGCCTTAGCAGTTCAGTTCCAAAAAGAGATTTTGATAGCTCTTTAATAAAATCTCTCTGAAGTCTAGTAAAATGTGTGAAATAGTTCTGTGATCTGGGTGCAAATGTTGCTGAAGCATAAACATGCTTCCCAAATCTGAAATCACCCTAGACTGTCTGTTAGGAAGATGGACAACTGAACTCTTTTCACCCAGTTAATTTTTTGAAACTGTCGCCACGACCATGGGATCTACTGACACCACTTTACCCTAGAATTCTCTTCCTACTAGTGGAGCCAGAATCTGGTCTGATCTCTTGCGGATTGGCTCAACTGAATCAGGTTCCTTCCACACCCACCTAGAGACCAAATCAATGAGCTCATTGGCAGGTGGAGTAACTCAGGAGGTAGACAGGCCAGCTCTAAAGGCCTTCAGAAATACTGATTCCTCCTGAGAAGGGTCTTTGGAAGATCAGCCACCCTTCTCCTTAAGAATCTCAAGAATGCTTCAAAGTAAGACGTCACTGGGTGGTGATTTTGAGGACCTCCACTCCATCAGAAGCAGTATTCTCAGTGACTGACTCTTGAGGAGAGTCCAAGTGTTTCCTTTTGCATTTTCTCTTCCTAGGGACTGCCTCAGTGGGATGGTCCAGTGAAGTATCAGAAGAGATTAGGATACCCTGGTGCATAGTTTAGAAGCTTTGAGATGGCTGTCCCTGTGGGGTACAATGTTGAGGCTCATGGTGCAGTGTCATCTGAGAAGTAGAGGGTGGATTCAAGGGTGTAGCACTCATCTGTCTTGCTAGAGCAGAGAATACTCTCTTCACTACTTCAAAGGCAGATTGTTCCAAAGAGAAGAAAGATAATGGAGCTGAGAAAGCAAGTTTCTGGCCCATCAACCCCCTTTGCTCCAAAAACAACCCACCCGAGGAGCTGAGCTGTGGAGTGCTGAGGCTCTAAGAGGAAGAGACGGCTCCAAAAACCTCAGAATTGACCCCAACTCCAAGAGTCATCTGGCTCCCAGGAATTCGGTGCAGGTGCACTCAGACCAGCATTTGGGTCTGAAGAAAGTGCTTTCTTTGGATATGAACCAGAAGGAACAGAAGACTCAGATCCAAGGACTCCAAAGCAACAAACTGGGTTAGAAAAGGAGCTGTAATGGGTGGAGTAGTGAATGATCGGGCTTCCTGAACCAAAGGGGTAGGAGCTGTGAGAATTCCCATCTGAATGTGCACCATGAGGAATTTCGTCATCATTCTGTTCACTTCTGCTTCAGTATGACTCCTGCAGGAATGAGAAGATGCCAGGAATGCAGATCAAGAGAGCCTTTCCAAAAAAAAGGGGAAGGCAGTCTGGACGGAACTGGGTCCTTCAAATGGGGAGTATGTGGTCCTGGGTAGAGGCTTTGGATCCAAGACAGTAGGATCTGATGAAGATTTGGCCGGATCCAAAGGTCAGATCTTAAAAACTTTGGCATCCAATTCCTGTACTTTTTTCAGAGGTTCTGACAAGGAAGAGGCAGAAGACTCTGAAGGTTTATTTAGGTCTTTAGGTTTTGGTCTGGAGGACTGAGCCCTAGTGATGGCTTCAGAAAAGAGGTGGGCAGCAAACACTTTAGTATTAATTTATTTCTCCTGTCAGCAGGAGCACAGGGGTTAAACTTACTGCAAATGCTGCAATCTATCTTTAAATGATATGGACCCAAGAAGTATATGCAAAGAGAATGGACATCAGAGATAGGCAATCTGTACCCACAATTCTCCCATTTCTTGAATCCTGAAGGACCTTTTCAGACATCCTGTCAAAGAGATATCAAACCAAAATATACAATAATTTTTTTTTAAACTAAGAAAGGACAGACAAGTAATGTACCACCAGTGGTACTGAAGAAAGTACACCAGGTGTAGTAGAAAGGTAAAGGTAATTGTAGCAACAATGGTAAAATTTAGAAATACACAAAGTGCATAAGGGTTGGGAAGGAAAACTAGGCCTAACAATGGCAGTTAGTAATTTACACATTGTATGAAATGAGTTTAGTAATACAGAGACATAAAAGGTATATATATATATATATATATATATATATATATATATATATATATATATATATATATATAAAACAAATAAACTGTTTGAAAAGGAAAAATATATAAAAAAAAATTATCTTCCACTCTATGACTTGAGAGCTGAAGGCAGCCACGTCTAGACATGAAAGCGGCAAATGAGATCTGAGGGATGTTAGGGATAGGCTCTTGCCACAAAAAGTGTAACAAAAAGAAATAGTCTTTGAAATCCAAGAATAAATAGCTTGCTTGGATACAGCTAATCCTAAAGACCTAGGAGGAAGAGAAGCAAACTGATCAGATTTTCTAATAGCCTTAGTCTTATCCAAATGAAATCTCAGATGTGTATGCACGTCCAAAGTATGCAGCACACTCTTACTGTTAGATCGATGAGTGGGGAAAAAAGCAGGCAAATTAATAGACTAAGTGACAACTCATTAACCACCTTAGGCTTAAAAGGAGGATTAGTACATAAGGACACCCTGTCCTCATGAAATATCAAAACAGGAGGACAAACCATAAGGGCTTGCAACTCAGACACCCGTCTTGCAGAAGTAAGAGCTAACAAAAGAACAGTCTTCTAAGAACAATGTTGCAAGGAAGCTGAAACAGCAGGTGCCAAAGGAGCCCGAGTCAACTTCTCCAAAACAAAATTAAGATCGCAGGAAGGAGGAACAGGCTTTCTGTGAGATTTGATATTAAGGAGGCCTTTAAGAAATTGTTTAGAATCAAATCTAGAGGCTAAAGAATGAGTTAAAAGCAGACAAGCAGAAATAGCTGATTTTTGGGTCTTTAAATAGAAGACTATGCCAAACCAGCATCAAGCAACTCACACAAATAAGAGACAAAGGAACATTAACATTAAGTGGGACCAGGTTACAAGAGAGACACCAAATAGAAAACCTCTTCCATTTGGATAAGTAGGATTTCCTAGTAGTAGGTTTCCTGGCCTCCTGCAGGAACTGCAGCATGTCCTCAGAAAAAAAGGTGTCTGTGAGGAATCAAAACCCTATCACTCACAGTATCAGTTGAATTGTAGATAGGTGGGGATGAATGAGAGATCCCTTGTCTTGTGTGAGTAGATCCACCCTGTGGGGTAACTTGTGATCATTGCCCCTGGCTAGATGCAGAAGTACAGGGAACCAGTGCTGTTGCAGCCAAAAGGGAGTCACGAACAAGAACTTTGGGAGCATCCTGTATGATGTATATAAATAATGAACTAAAGGGAGGTAGAATAAACGTTTAAGTTAAATCTTGACCCTAAGAATGCTTTTTTGGTTTGGAGAAAGGCGCATTTTAAGTCCGTACCTGAAATTAAGAACGATAGCATACACAGCTGGGGATGACAGGAGAGGAAGTTATTGTAGGTGAGTATACTAGAAGTATGAAGTAATGAGAAGTGGAGATGAAAGCGTAAATTATGCCAGCTGCCATGAAATGCAATATATTGCTTAGATTGAAGTAGGGGACACAATAATGAATTATAGATAGGCAGTAAATGTATTTTGTGCGTGTTATATCTTTTAAAGTAATTTAGAAGGCATTAAGGGATTTTTG
This sequence comes from Protopterus annectens, assembly GCF_019279795.1. Classification (NCBI taxonomy): domain Eukaryota; kingdom Metazoa; phylum Chordata; order Ceratodontiformes; family Protopteridae; genus Protopterus; species Protopterus annectens. The sequence continues at coordinate 72,395,643 of NC_056748.1, read as the reverse complement.
TGTGTGTGTGTATATATGTATATATGTATATATATATATATATAGGTATGTTTTTAATCATGTTTTTTGAATGCTTTGCACTTGTAAAATGAGCATTTAAAATGTGAATATGAAGGCATGCTGCTAAATACTATTTATATATGTATGAAAAGCATAAATATGTTTCTGAAGAGTTTATAAGAGACATTTATAAGCACTGAAGTTTAGAATAATATAATGAAGGGTTGATGATGTATATAGCAACATGTGACTATGGCTGGCGAATGAAGAGCCTTTTTAATGTTTAAATGAATGAACAGTTTTAGTTAGTGTTTATATGGTCTGAGGAAGCCGGTGAAAGCGCTTACCTATTTTAATAAAATATATGTTTGTGGTGTCGTATGTCTTGTGACCATTTTCTTTTTCGCATACATAGTATTGTTTATTTACGGCCGCACGTTCACCTGCTTGGTATTTTTCTTTGCTTTATTGCTGGAAGTGAATGTATTAGAGACCTTTAATTTTCAAACATAAATATACTGTCTGTGGTTTCCAGCTCTTTTCATTTAAAGTAACAGACTTCTGTACTGTTGTTTCGGTAGTTCACATTTTTATGATAAGCTATAATGGGGTGTATGTTTATAAAGTCATATTATTTAATAATAGCAATTATTAACTTTTTATTTTTTGGTGGATTTCTTTGTTGTTGTTGTTGTTACATTTTGTTTGTTGCCACCAATACACAGGTTTACATGTGCTTATAGTTTCAGAATACATATAAATTTCATTAATAACAGTGTTTTGGAGCAGGGACTGTTATGTTACAAAACTCCTTTAATTCTACATCTAGCTTCAGTGTGCATATTATGTATTATACTAGTTTCTTTTGCGGTCCCTGATGTAACATTTTAAATGTTGCCACTACATTAATTTTAATCTGTGGAACAGTAACAGGACCAAAAAACAGGTTTACACATAGTAAGCATCTGCATAATTAGAGTTTTGCTAAAATTTCAAAATTAGATAACTGATGTTCACTGCAGTGTATCTATTACTAAACCAACAAAAGCAAACATTTTAAGTGATAACTGTACTGAAAATACACTATATATTGTTGATGCGCTTGAACATTACATTACTTGTTTATACTGATAATCTCAGATAGCATTACAAAAGCACAGTTTATATAAAACTGTCCACAACACAATAATAAATGAAGAAATATAATATAGACATTGCAGATGCATCTCTTCTTTATTGACAATACATTTAATAAAGGTTGCCATTTGTGAGCACGCTACCATTTTCATTTCCATATTACAAAGAGTTTCTTTATTGTTGGTAATGATTTTTCAAGTGCTTTATTATAAATTACAATAAAATATTAGATTTTTTGTACATGCAAGAACAATTTACTGAAGCACTAATGGCAGTATTCATACTCACCGTGCATAACCATAGCAGGAAGTTATGCATCTGAGGTATGAGTCTTAGGCACCGGTTGCTATTAGGCTCAGTAGGTTTTGGTATCCTGAGAAGATAATACGCAAATGGAGGTATAATTAGAAATACGTGGAAAACAGTTGTGCCTTTTCTGTCTACTTTGCATTTGGTAGAGGAACATAATTTTGCTGCAAGCTTATCCATTTTCTATGCTTAATGGTCAGGGTGGATGACATACAGGCTATGGTTGGCACATCTGTACATTTCCTGTATGTCAGTAATTAAATAATGCCTTTTGTAAGAGTACCATCTGTCTTCATCTGTGTTCAGTGTTGAAGGGTAAGTCACACAACTGCCAGCTACAGTGTAAGGGTTTGACTGTATTGAAGCAGGTGGTGTAAAACATTTCCCTGGCTGTACTGTTATTCTACATTCAGTGTTTTCACTAGCCTATGCCGGTTGTTAGGTATGGGGAGATATTTTCATCCTACGAGTAGATTTTACAGTCTTCCTCTTTGGTATTCTCTGCTGCAGTAGTCTTATGGTTAACTGGATTGCAGTATACTGACCTCCTTTAACCGATTCTGAAAGGTGTTATATATAGCACCTCCTACTTTTCAATGTGGCAGTACTGACAGCCAATACTTGACTCAGGGCCTAAGCTGTCTCAGCCTATTTGGCCCCCCACCCCTATTTCTGGCTCCCTAATGTCACCAAAACATCCGTAAGTTATTTTCCTCATGACCGAAGCTCTGTCTCCTGTGTCTTGCTCCCTGCTGTTGTGTCATCCTGTAACATTTAATCAAATGTTGTGAGAAAAGTGACAGACTGACACCTGCAAACTTCTACGATAATTTTAAATGCGAGCAATGAATTAGCCTACATTATATAATTATTACTACTACTGCAGCAGAGGTCAGGATAAACACAGGCAATGGGAACAAAACATAGAAAGCCACAAGTCAGAACTACAGCAGCAGCAAGGACTATACAGAGCCATTCATTATCTACATATTTACTAAAAGTGTGACAGGTCTCTTTTGTTTTGATTCCCTGTTGAAATGTCATCACTTAAAATGCCAAGTGCCAACAAGCTGGGAGAAAAAAAAAAGACAACTACAGGACAAGAGTGATCCTTGAACATCACTTTTTTGCAAGGGGGGGGGTGGGGAGTGATCTCCCTGCACCTCTCACACAGCCCAAACTTATATA